>NW_010234894.1:12511-29307 GCF_000690775.1 Eurypyga helias
TGCAGGTGACAGTCCCAGGCAGCCCCACCAAGGTCAACAGCAGAAGGACCGAACACCCCCACCTTCATTGTCACTCCCGTGGGTGACACCCCGTGTGGTCTGGCAATGGCTTTTGCACCACTAGCACTTCTGTCCCTGGTAAATAAAGGGACACCTGTGTGTCTGCCTGGAGCCTTTCCCAAACACTCACAAGGGCATTTGTTCTGGGCCCAG
This sequence comes from Eurypyga helias, assembly GCF_000690775.1. Classification (NCBI taxonomy): domain Eukaryota; kingdom Metazoa; phylum Chordata; class Aves; order Eurypygiformes; family Eurypygidae; genus Eurypyga; species Eurypyga helias. The sequence continues at coordinate 12,725 of NW_010234894.1, forward strand.
TAAAGCCAATACGAGTCTTCCTCTTAATTTCAATGGGTTTCTTAAAAAGCTTAAAGAAAACCCCACGTACATTTAAACTACGCATCAGTGCAAGTGAAAAAAACCTTGAAATTCAATCCTCTGTGTTTTAAAAATAATTAGTAGGATTTAAATTATAAAAAAGAGACACAAATTGCTTTGACTATGTATCATAGCTTGTATGCAAAAAATACCTATTAAGATCACAGGTTTTCAGCAGCAAATTCTGTGTTAGCTAAGATTTTATTCTGTAGTTTTGATAAACGACTGAAACAATGTGGACTGATGTTTATCATGTTTCAGATCCTTGATTGTCTCAGGTGTTATTTCTAGACAGCATGTGAAGCCAAGATTTGTGTTCTTCAGTCCAAGAAGAATATTTTATGGAAAAATATTCCTGCAGAAGATCAGCTATATTGAAGGTGAAACAAAACAAGCAATCCAGAGAAGCAAACCTCCTTTTTGTTGTTATACTTAAGGTAATACAATTACATATTCTCCTCTACAGAGAGAAGTGAGTGTGTAATAAAGCCCAAAGTAAAGATTGGTGACCACTAGAACTGTATTATCATAGAATCATAGAATCATAGAAAGGTTTAGGTTGGAAGGGACCTTTAAGATCATCTAGTTCCAATCCCCCTGCCATAGGGAGGGGGGCCCCACGCCAGACGCGACCAGGTTGTTCAAAGCTTCATCCAGCCTGGCCTTGAACACTTCCAGGGATGGGGCATCCACAGCTTCTCTGGGCAACCTGTTCCAGTGCCTCACCACCCTCTCCGGGAAGAATTTCTTTCTGATAGAAAATAATACTGTGTAATTGCAGGGTATGGAATTCAAAATTGAATTGTCTGTTCACAGCAGTAAATACCTGTTATATGCCTTCTAAGTCAGAATCAGAATGAAGGAGTTGGTAAAACCAAATGAAACACAAAGGGTCTAGTGGAGTAGTAAAGGCAATAAAGCTTTTATATGCAAGTAGATGGAATGGGACAGGATAGATTTAATAGTAATTGTCACAAAACCAGAGAGTAATTTAAGCTGAAGGATATCTTTAGGTGTAGTAGCTGGTCCAATCATCTTCGCAAAGCAGGGCTAACCCCAGGCTAAGTCAAATTGTTCAGGGTCTTGGCTGTATACATTTTGAAAACATCTAAGGATGAAGATGTTCCAGCCTCTCTGCATAACCTGTCCCAGCATGTGTCCCCCACCATGGTAAAGTTTTTTCTTTAAATGCAGTAGGAATTCCCCTCTCTGCTATTCACATCTGCTGCCTCTTGCTCTTTCACTGGGAAATTCTGAGGGAAGTCTGGGTTCATCTCCTCTACATTCCCCATTAGGCAGGTGAAGGCAGCAGAAAGATCCCAGCTCAGGTCTGCTTTCCGTGGACTAAGCCATCATGGTTGCCTTAGACTCTCCTTGCATGGTATCTACTTCATCCTCCCCTGGACCCCCAAACTCCAATTTCCAATAACTGTCTTGTACTGAGTCCTCAGACTTGACATGGTATTCTTGAAATAGTCTCACAAGCACCCAGTGGAGGTAAATAATTTCTTCCCTTGACCTGTTGGCTATGCTTTTGCTAACTCTGCTCAATTTGCAACTCTGCCTTCCTCACTGCAAGGGCACATTACTGACTCAGCTCGACTGGTCCACTGGAGCCCACCACTCTTTTTCTGGCTTCCCAGGTCCCTTGGGTCTGGATCCCCCAGATTCCAGCCTCAGCTGCTATCTAGCATTACTCCAGTACAGATGCAGGACTTTGAATTCATCTTTATTGACAAATACCCTGCCCAACTTTGTTTCAGGAGTGATAGAAGAAGCCATATCAAAAGCCTTGCTAAAGAAGTCAAATCATAAATCCACTACTAAGTGCTAGGGAAAGAAATTAAAGTATAAATACAGAAAATATATGCCTATCCCTGCCCTATTCAACAGTTCTAGCACCTAACAACTCCTAAGAAAGCCCTGGGCTTTTTTGATGTGGAAGATGCAAAACACCCTAACATCATCCAAGCTCTATTTCAGCAAGTTAGCTTGGATACCACAAACACTTCAGGGGCATCTACCTGGCACTACTACAGGTCATTCTACCTGCCATGGAGTTTAGCATGTGGGACTTGAGGTTGTCACAGATAACATTTTGTCTAGTGTCCGAGCTCGTTGATTTATACCTAGCTGAGGGCTTTCTATGGTGTTGGTTGGTGCAGGCATATTCCAAGAACCTTCAGGTACCAAAGATCAAGAGTTATCATTCAGTTATTGCTTCATTAAGAAAGACAGACAATTAAGGACCTCAGGGAAAATAAACATTAATTTGAAGGCCAGAAAGGGAGAATGGTATGTGAAGATGATCTAATAAGGAATTGTAGGAAGACTTTAATGAAAATATTATAAAAACATTTCACTGTGTGTTACTAATGAAAGGGAAAAATTGTTCCTGACAGAGGAAGAAGGCAAATAACTGTGAGAACAGCTAGCCAACAACATACAAAACCCCAGAGCCAAGAAGTAGGTACCATGGGAAAAATTGTATTTGGGCATCTACCTAAAATTGAGAAAGAACTGTCATTGAAATCAAGTAGCTGGGAACTAAACACATGTGTTCAGAAACTATTTACATAAGGAAAGTCTGGAGTAGTACATTAGGAAGGTATGCTCTGGATGAAACTCTTCTACGTATTTAAAGAGGCAAGTCTACATGTATTTGTAGAAATGGTACCAGTTTCACTTGTTAAAGGTTCAGGATTGGGACAGAGACAAGAGCAAATTTACTTGAATTTCATCACAAATCTGGAAACACTCCTGCTAGATGGCTCATTTAGTTTCTGGTGTTTTCCTAGTGACATGGTAGCTGAATCAGTCTATTTCAGTCCTTTCTATTTACTAAGTTATCTATGTTTAATTTAAGCATATTCATTTGATCAAAACCATTCAGCTCTTTCTCTTGATTTTCCAACTTCTACTCAAAGATTTATTTTTTCATATTGTAAATACAGTATTGACTGTACTTTTCTTTCTGCAAAAAAAGAGTTTTCTAAATCAAAGTAAGAAAAAGCAAGCATCTCATTAGGAACAAGGAAACGAGAAATAAATCTAGACTCATTCAAAAAGCAGGCTGTAATCTCTTCTAATTATTTCTATAACCCTAAGGAAGCCACACTTCCCAAGAGAGCATCTGAGATAATCTTGAATATTAAGAAATGAGGGGAAAATTCAGCAGATTTAGCAGGCAAATTGGAAAGAGAAAGAGAAGATTGAGCACCTGGGAAAGAGACATGCTTCAGCATTCATTAGAATGGCTGTTATTTCTCACAATCCAGAAAAAAACATCCATCACTTCTCATTCATGTCACACATGATTCAGAGAGTTTTACAATACAAATAATTCTATTTTTAAAAGTAAGTGTTTCAAGAACCTGACTGTTAAATGAACAGCAAACTCAGGTATGAAATTTTGCCAAAAGTAATTAGTAAATATGTTTTTAAAAATAGGTTCCAGGATGAGAATTGTGCCACATAAATATTTCATTTAATAGCTCTCAGCAAGTTAATGTCCTTGCTCTTGCCCTCTACCTCTTTAAATGAAAATCCCTAATTTCATCTTATTATTAGGAGTGATAGGAATAATGAATAGGATGAATAAATGCTGGACACTTGTCCTCTTAAAACAGGGAACTGTTACAAAATTTCACTTGGAAATATGTGAAGATTTTTCCTGCACTGTAGAAAATGTGTGCAGTTCCGAGAAGCTGATTTCTTTTCAATGAAATTTTTCACAGAAAACACTGTGAGCACCTTTTGCATTTCTTTTCTTCAAGCAGCTGCAGTCCCAGTGCATTCTCACTTCCTCTAAGCTCAAAAAAACCAAGTTCAGGTAACATTTTTTTTTCCATGGGATAGCTTATAACTTTTTTCCTCCCTCCTGCTTCTGCATGAGACTTTGAAAATTTGGGACCGTCCACCTCACCATGAGAAGGTGGGGGAAGAACAGGAGCTGCAGTGGAAGAACAGCTGCCCACCACCACATCCACCTCCCTCTTTGGAGGGTGCCTCTCCTATGTGTGGTCCCTAATGCCCCAAAAACCTTCCCTGTGAAGCTCAAGACACGTGCTGCAGAGCCAGTAAAGAATTGGGCACTATTCCCCCAGTGTTAGGCAAAGGAGAAAGACACTAATACTGTCTTAAAGATCTCAAGCCCTGCTATAGCATTTGAGCAAATGCTCATTGAGCATGGGGAGAGGAAAGGAGTTTGAAATGATGTTTCAGTGCTTCCTTTGAGCTCAGCAGTACCCAACAGGCTCCTGTAAAACAGCAAGAAGGCCTAAACTTTACATACACGTGTATATGTATAAGCTACCCGCTCTCTCTTTGCATGCATAAAGTTACATACATTTGAGCTTTCTGGGCTAACATTAAATGTTACTCTTTAAGCCTAATCTGTTTCACAGATGAACCAGCTCTTCTGAGTTCCTAAATTTTGTAGGAACAAGGAAGGAAACTTGTGTCTTTAATTCTGGCATTTTCAGGTGAAACGTGACGACCCAGGCAGATGTTGATTTTGACAGTCCCTTTTTTCTTTCTTTTTGAATCTGTATTTTTAGCATGTGTAGAGACACCACTATTCATAGACCAATCATTCATTTTACCTGAAAAGCTGTAACACATGAATTAAGGTGGGTATCTCTCTCTTCCCTTGTTTCTCACCCCTCACACATGCATGTTAATTACAAGCAGAAAGCACAAATGACACTACATACTCCACAGCATCTGCTCAGGCCTTAATTAATCCAACCTTCCCACGGTCCCCATGGCAACACTGCTCAACAGACACCCCTGACTTGGAATATTCAATAGAGCATCTTACGCTACATATTTTATTCAGATTACGGCCACAGAATTACTTCTGTGTTAGCAATGTAGTGTCAGTGTTGATGGGAACAGAACAAGTCCTTGCTCCACTTGACCCCTCCTCATGCATTACCTCATTAAAATGTATAATGGCATCCAAGCTAAGTCACATAAAAGCAAACATGCACTTTTTCAAAGCCTAAAAACAAAGCCCATTACCACTTTTTTATGTTTAAAAGAAACTCTCGGGCTCCAGAAAATTAATAGCAATATTTGCAGTGCTGTGCCTGCAACTCGAATCATAAAGACGATTATGAAAACCTCAATAGTAAAAAGAAATTTCCTTGGTGTATTTCCTATCTCTCCAGTCTTGCTACTTTATTAGCTTAGGCTCCAAGCATGGTTTGGTAAGGTGTGATCCTCATTATTTAAATCTTAACCGAGGCTGGAGTAACAGTGGCTGTTACAGCTAATGGAAGAATTTCAGTTGTTGGGTGGGTAAGGGACCCCCCTTCTTGGTTTTCGGCAGCACCCTCTCTAGCTACATTGAATGAGACACCAGACTGGATATCTCTATCATGATAGTGTCAGGCCGCTGTGCCAGCTGGGTGGCAGGACCCTCTGCTTTCCAGGAATGGAAGTATCATCTCAGCACCCCAACAATGAAGCCCCGATGGCCAAAGGCCAGAAGAAACCCATTTCCAGCTCAGAATCTCCCACAGCCAGCAGAGCACCGGAAGGCTATTTGGATAAAACCTCTTAGACCAGCCTCAAAGAGGGAAGCACGAGCTGTTCCTGCTCTTTTGCACCTCATACTTGCCACCAAGCCCCTTCCCTAGGGACAGTAGTGGGAAGGGGCAGGCAGAGGACCCCTGTGCCCCTAGGCCAGGATTCCTTGGTGGGGCTGGAGCAGGGTACTGCATGGGGTCAGATTCACACCCACCAGTCATCATCCTGTAAACCCACAAATTATCCCTGTGTTAAAAAAAAAAAAACAACCACCACAAAAAACCAAAACCCAACAAGAACAACAGAAAAACCCACCACAAACAACCGTGACAAGTGACTCGAGAAGGGACTTGGGTAGCACATAGGAAAGAGGCAGGAGCACGTGGCTTCAGGCCATGACTGTGCACCAGTGAGAAGTGGATGGAGGGCACATTGGCTTGGAGTGTTTGCATCTCACACACTTCCCTATCTTTCCTCTGGGTATTAAATTACATCTTTAAACACTGACAGCATACATGCAGAGTTGAAAAGAATTATTTTGCTATTGTATGCAGACAACTGTGTTGCTCTGAAGGTATGTACAAATTAAATGTTAATCTGAGTCCAGGGATAATCTAATTATTGTTCCTTTTGAAGTAAGAGGAACAATATTTACTGAGTAAATTACGAACCTCTAAAGGTAAAACTTGCTTTGAAGATTAAACAACACACATGTTGTCAGTTACCATAAGCATACTTGACCCTTGTTACTTCGTAAAAATTTAAATTAATTTTGAATTTTCACAGAATTGTTGCATTTCAGATGGCACTACTTCATACCCTTGCCAAATGCCTTTTCACAGTAGCTGAAATGGCAATGTAACAGAGAGCACCAAATTTATGAGAAGCTACTTGTGTGATGTGTATTGCACAGCCACTCTGCAATACAGAAGTCCCCACAGTCCCCAGAGGACCCTGGCAGCATGGGGAACCAATCCTCACTGCCATGGCCCAGGCCTGCGGGCCAGCTCCCCACAGAGTTACACTTCTGCCCTTGGGGAGAAGAGTCCTGACCAGATGCCTGCTGGAAAGGGGCAAGAGCATCTGGTTTTGTGCTGGGAGGGTGATCATGGCGTAGTAATGGACCTGGAGGCAAGACCTGGCACCTCCAGGAGGGTTTAGCAGTTCCGGCAGGACCAGACATTGCAATCTCACACCACTCCTTCAGACATGGATCCTCAGTCCATGGAAAGACTCCATGGATGGAGATAATCTTTCCTGCTGTGAATTCTTGTGCCATATTAAACCCAGTCCATCATAATCATCTTTATTTTCAGCATTAGAGCTACCCAGTAAATTAATTATATACTAAACCTCAGTTAACAAAACCCCCAATCAAATAAAAACAGATTATTATTACAATAATGTCATTTCATAGAACACCTATATGGATTTTTTTACCAATAACTCCCTGAACACTGTACAGAAGAAGCAGTTTCCATTATTTCTTGTGCTGTTTGTTTCCCCAATCACTTATTTTTGAGTCCATATTTCATTGTCTGACAGTTCATAATCTGAGTTTGAAAAACATTGTCTTGAAGTGGAGCATTTTGTCTTAGTTCCATTCCAAGCTTGGATTCAGGTCTGCATGTTCCAAATATCTGACAGCCTTCAGATCTCTTTTACGTTCAGACCCATCTCTGTAATTACCCCAGAATTGCTGACAGGAGTTGCAAAAATAATAGGTAGGAAACATCTGATGTTTAGGGAAATGTTTCTGCTTATCAGAAGGCAATCAGGAAATTAAGTGATGAGACTAATTGAATTACATTTAATTGAAATTATACATGGAAGGACTGCATTCTGGAGAATTGGAGTTGCCCAGATGTTCTGCGCTCCCAGTTTTCCAGAAGGAAAAATATTTTGAGTTTGGTGTCTGTAAACCAGTCTCCATTAGTCATATTCAGAAGAGGCGAGAAGCATGTTGGACTCCCAGCCACCTCATGGGGCTTCCCATCTGGAAGAGGGAAGGGAATCTTACAAATACAGCTACGTGCAAGCTTTTTCTGCCCATAGGGCATCTAGAACACTGACAGATCTCAAAGTAAGTGACTGATGCGATGCGTGCTTCAAAGGAGGCCACACCTTAGCTTTGGATCCTCAAAGTCCTTCCTTCACCTGCAGCATTGACACTATTCAGCCTTCATCGAGTTACAAGCTATTTTGATATTATTCAAGCATTAGGCTTGGAGATAATTTTATGAAGTCCATGGCCTCTTGTCAGTTCACCAGGTTTAAAATCAGACCACATGGGGTCATGTGGGACACTGCAGAGAAAGCAACATCAGCAGAGAGGCAATTTCACTCCTGTTGTTTTCCTTCTCACTGATAATTTGAATATGTCATTCTGAAACCTTTCTCCTTACACATGGAGGGGGCATCAGTAGCACAAAGTCAACAGCATCAAAAGCTGGAGAGAGGCCCCAGAGGGTGAGAATGGTTACCCTCCACTGACTGAAAGCAGGACATGCTCGGTCAGCCCTATTAAAGCTATTTTTGTCCTCTTAGCTTCCTCTGTATCAGGACTGGGCTTGGTTTTATGAACTTATAATTGACCTAAAATGTCTTGTTGTAGTGTTCATTCAGCAGTGCTAGGGGGAAAGTTTTAATTTCAAGTGAGGCATTACTTGCTTTAATCAGGAGTGACACCAAGATCTCATGTTTCTTGCACTACTCAAGTGGAGCAGGAGTAGGTCTACAGCTTGACGTGAGCATCCGCAGCGAGCTGATCACAGGGCATGCAGGTGTCCTGTTTGTTCACGTGCATGCAAGGACAGGGCACTCGTGCTGGTCTTGACAATCCATCTTCAGTTCATGGGATGGTTCGTGCAGGGATTTGTCGTTAGCAGTGATAACCTGTGTTAGGGGAAGGTACACACCTCTGCACAGATCCTGTAGGAATGGTTTGGCAGTTTTTTATAGAAAGCTGATAAGAAAGTTCTCTTGGTTCTGATAAGCATCCTCCATAGGAGAAATTCTTTGTTTCCACTTGCATACTTCACTGTCATTTCTGTAAATATCTGATCCTCGCTCCATCTGGCACTGGATTTAAAAAATACAGCATCTAACCAGTTCTCAGATTATCAGTCTAACAAAGAGTAAGTAGTGTGATAATTACTGATTTTTTTTTTTTTCCCCAAACAAAAATGCTTGTTCCATGAAGGAACCTAGAAAACATCCCATGGCAGGGACACTCCTTCTACCTTCCCAATACCCAAATTGCCTGTTTCATGTTTCTTCTCTCTCCTCCTGGTCCCCACACAGGATATTTCAAGACTCAACCTCAGAATTCGGCAGGTGCTGCAGACTTCCCTGTGGCAGAGCACTTCCATGTAAGGGGCAGAATCATCCTTGTATGAGACTGAGAGAGCAAGGAGAAGAGGAAAAAACTTCTGCATAGCTAATCCCCAGGACAGGAAACATAGATCTCTGGGAATTTGGGAGCCAATTCCTGACCTGGATAGAACTGCTGCCAACACTGCTCTGCATGTCAGTGGAAAACACTGACATTCCCAGATGATGTACCTGGACCATTTCACCACCATGGCCCATAAAACACTTGCTAGCTCCTCCACAATCTTCTTATTCTTTGGTGGTCCCCTGAAAGAAGAAGTCTAGCAGTCTACTGTCTGATGCAGTTTTGCAGAGCAAAGGGCTGCATTACTAAGAGTGTTTTAGATTAATGCCAGCAAAGTTATCCTTTGAGGTTTTTCCTTTATATGGAAGAAGTGAAACACACTGTTTTCACATCAGCCTGCCAAAGGAAGCCTTCCTGCAAAATTCAAGCCACTGAATCCAGGCCATCCTCATGGTCTTATCTCAGAACCTGGCAGCAAGTGAGAGGGAAAACCTTTCTGGAGGTTAACATGTAGCTGTCCTTATAACTAAGATTATCAACAATATTCACAGCTACTTCTGCAGTGCTTCTACATACAGATCTCTACTAGGGATGTAAAAACAAATACACCCATTCACCTTGGAAAAAAATACGTCACCAAGCAACTGCAATTCCCTAAGAAAGAGCAGATATCCAACCTCTTACAGTTTGCCAATGCCCCATAACCTATGCTGTTTCTACCTCTGTAATACAGACTGGGCACAGCAAAGGCTTTGGATGGGAAGGATTTGGGGCTGAAATTCTTTTCAAACAGAATATTCATTGGAAAGTATCTGAGCAGTCACGCTGTTTCCCCGTTTGTCATCAAATGCCTAAGGAAAAGTGCCGCATCTGCAACCCTCCTTTGCTTTCAAAGTTCAGTCGGGGAAGCTGTACACGTTACTTACTACAGCACAGCCTCTTTGTCTTTCCCTGAATGAACTCCACAAACATGATTTTACCAGTCTTATGGCACATTACTACGGAATTTGCACCTACTTGATTAAGAAGCAGTGAAAAAATCTTACTTGCTTTTTTAACCTAAATGGGCGGCATATAAATTAATGCAGCGCACAGGGCACGCCAAGTACAATGATTCATGTTCCTTACACAGCAAACATTAACAGATTTTTTTTTTTAATCACCAGTAAAAGATCTTTGAGGAGTTTTGCTGAGAGTCTAGTCTGTATTTAATTTAGTCATTTGAAAATTGCATGGATGAGCTTTGTGAAAAATCTCTTAGAAATGCAACTAAGTGTGGTGTTTACCTTAATAGCTAAGCAGCAGCCATGTGAAGCATTTGGTCTATTCTGGCCTCATTCTGTAAATGACCGAATGCATAAATCCAAGGTTCTGGATCCAGCACACTGTAAGCTTGAGCCCTTCATTAATTCCTTCTTTACCTTTTTTTACAGATTTGCTGGGAAAAGCTTTGTTGCAAGTTTCCCTTAAAAATCTCTCAAAGTTGTTAGATGCGACAGCTTTACTAGCATACAACAACATTATGGTGAAAATGCTGGACAAATTCTAAGTATCACAGTAAAGAAATCCTCCCTGTGTTAAATGATGGAAAAAAGTTTAAAAAAAATGAAAAACTAAGAGAAAGCCCAGTCCAAAGCAGTGGAGACTTGCAGTACAGCAACAGTTCCTTTAATTTAAACACTGAAATGGATGACTAAATTCAATTTTGAGCTTTCAGAGGCAAGATGACTTGAGAAGCATGGCAAATGGAAAACACAATACATGGGATGAGCTAAAATAAAAACAACAGGCCTAGCAAATAAGCCTACTTCAAAGTAATGTAATAAAGGTGACAGAACTTCCGAATATAATTTTCTAATTAAAGAAGGCGAATCACTAAGATATGCCTGACAACGACTGAAAACGCAGCCTGCAAAAATGGCTGAGTCTCACTGGGGCTGCATTTAAATTCTTTGAAAAGAAACGCCTAAATAATGGAGAGAGTTCAGGGGTGCACAATACATCTTGTTACAAAGAGCACCTGCCGAGACCATACTGGCCTATAGTTTAAACTTTTTCTACAATTAAAATACCTAAATCTAGCGGCCACCTGTTTCCTGTCTTTGCCTTCCTCGACTGCCAGAAGTTTTACTGTAAACACAGGTGAGCAAAATAAGATAGTGCCTGATGTTAGGGGACTCGCAGAACATTGCAACAGCTGAAGCCCCAGCCAGCCGCTTCTCGACTCCCAGCCCCTCAATTAAAACTGATGAGAGAAGCAGTATCCTCTCTTCCTCTCCCAGTGGCAAGGCGCTTACATGGGAATTCCCACACCGGGCTGCGACAGCAGCTATCCATCCAGCAGCTTGGATTTGACAGTAACCAGTACCAGATGTTTCAGTGAAGGCATAATAAAATGCAGAGAGCGCAATTGTGGAGAAAACTACTCAGTTTTTCCCAATTTCCCACTGGTCCCTGGGCAACACACATATCCTGGGACATAACTGCATCCCAAGAAACTGGTCTGGCTATTCAGAAATTTGCTAAAAAGCTGTCCAGATTGCAACCCTAAGTTCACTGCTGACTGGTAAAATAGAGAGGCTGTGGACTGTCCTTACTGTAGGACCCTTAAGAGAGGTTGGATTCCCATTTTAATTTTAGTCCAACTGTGTAAATGTAATGAAGGTAAAACATTTCCAGAAATTCTGAAAAGGTTTTTTTTCTCTTATAAGGAGACGTATTAAAGAAGTGCTGTCAGGTAAGCAGGCATCTTGAAGGCTGGAAATAGAAACTGGAAAACACATCCGTAGGCCCGATCTTTCCCTGGTGACACTGGCACATCACTTGACACCAGCTGGGAATCAGGTCCTGCTCATCGACCGAGTCCATCGCTCAGTTGTTAGCCCATGATACCAACCCAACAGCTAGCCCAGTAGCCCAATACGACGCAACTCAGAAAGCTCTGCTTTTGAGTATTTCCAATGGCACACCAGTCCCTGGAAGGGAATCCTCTGCACCAGGAAACCCTTGCTGACAAATGTCTACTTTCTAGAACTCTGCCCCCATGCAAGAGCTTTTGCACAACGCAATCTTTAGGGTAAAATGGAAACTATATGATGTGTGAGGCTTATCCAGACAATCGGACAGGGGTAATCCTGCGCTCCTCTGCCCTGCGGGCTGGGCAGATGTGAGGCAGCTCTGATCCAGGAACTGTGCTGCTGCATCCCTGCTGCACTGCTGCCGATCCTGTGGACCATGTTAAGCAGCACCTGGCCACTCCAGAGGGCCGCCCACACCCGCTCAACTAGGCACGTCCTTGGTTTTGCCAGCTGAGGTGCTTGGACCACAGCTTTGGCTGCATTGGACCAAGGCAGGTGCATCTGCAGCAGGGCAGAGTGCAAACTGGGCAAGGAGGTTCTTTTTTCTCCTCCTTCCAGTTTTCAAACTTCTCTGGAGGTCCTGACAAGGAATCAAAGTTACAGTCTTGCAGAAATGCACAGAACATTTATTCAATTTGACAGAAGTGTACAAATATTTCTGAAAGACAAAAAGGTGCAGAACAGGTCCTGGTTTCTTACTACCTAATGCACACGTGATCCCATGAACCTGAAAGCAGGCTCCTACATGGGAAAGCAGTGGAGTTTCAGAAGGGTTCAGCTAACTAAAAGCCTACTATTTTCCCCCTTTCTTTTCTTTTGACCAGTGAGATGGTTTCATCTGGTAAATTTTAATGCGTAAGAGGAATTACTGGAATGAGGTACAGTTATAATACAACAACAAACTGATTTACAGCATCTGTTCACAGAAACTGGCAGTAATGCCGAAATGATGATAAGCTTTGGGACATGAACAAACACTTACAATTACGCAATTATGTTGAGACCATAAGAAAACATCCTCTTCTGAGCAGTATCTTAGCCAGGGGATAAGGAAAACAACTAAATAGTTAAGGATACATAGCACATTTCAGTGAAGACTATAGCCATCATTCTTACACTGCTGTCTTCTCATGTTACAGCACAACTGTTAGAAGGTTACTGATCCATACTCTGAAATCTCAAAGTGCAGGCCCACCTCTCTTAGTCTGCTCTTTTAAAAAGAGGACTCAAGAGAAAATCAACACTAGCTTTCAAAGCTCTTGGTGGCATCTTTACAATGCCAAAGTGTTACATCCCCATTGCTACCCATTGCTTCTCGCAAAGCATTTAAAATCATGTCATAAATTAAAGATTTTAAAACAAAAGCTTCAAAATAACTTAATCGTTGTATTTGTCATGGGCAAAATCTTGCATTGAATATTAAATACTATCATCAAAGCCATTTGGTCATGCAGAGAGTAACTACGGACATTTAGAAAAGCAAACACAATTATGTTTCCGAAGTGCTGCTGAGATTGGAAACCGAGCCATCAAAGGTAAACAATCTTCTCCTCTACTCTGCCTCCACTTTCTGCATCCTGCAGGCTGTCAGGCTGGTGGGTCAACAGCAGTGCATCTACCCGTGGTGGCTGGACGGATTCCTGATTTGGAATGCTTGTCTGGGGACTCTGGGTCTGTGACGCATTCAGATCTGTAACGCACAAGAGAATGTCATGCGACGATGCAACTTCTGCCATGCCCATGCCATCATAAAGAGCAAATTCTGACTTTTTCACTAGCACCATTTTCTAGTTTGCTGCATTCCTAGAAGAGAGAGGAAAAGACTGCTGTGTTACAAATTACACTACATTCTGGTGAGAGGTACCTTACCCAAATTTATTGAAAAATGTCTGTCCACTGTCATCCAAGGGATGACCACTGTCACTATTTTTACAAGAAAGTTATATCCATACTCCACTAACCAGACACAAAATAACTGGAAGCCATAAATGCTGTCACAGAGTGGGGCTGGAGGGAAAATACAGCATATAATCAGTACCTTTATTTGTAATAATGCAATTGTAAAATTAACACAATTTCCATCATTACACAGAATTTTATTTGCAAGCCTTCCTTTTATGGGTGAAAAAGGAGCAACTGACTAAACCCAGTTAAAAGCCTACTTGACTGGCACATGCAGTCTGTAACAGATATATAACCATTCAGCTTTTTCTGACAAGTTTATCTGTGTTTATTTGCACCAACTACCTATTCTATTCATCTCAGTCCTTTACGTGTGTCATGGAGGTAATACTTGCACCCAAACAATAAGAAATTATTTCAGAAGGATCTTCGTTTGTTATCTTTCCATTTTTCTCCTGCAAATGCAGACAATCTGGTCCTTGTTTTCCAGCACTGAGCTCTGAAGGCTTTTGTGATGGTCTGTGAACCACTTAAAAAAAAATAACCACCGCTGGGTTTTCTCCCTTGTCAGCTTTCTGTAACACTTCAGGCCGTCAGGAACTACACTTTACTGGTTGGCTTTTCTGAATCTTTTATTTCTGCAAAGCAATTTTTAACATAAAAACAAGCTGCATAATAAGGGAGGGTGTATCCTCGTACCTAGGGACGCGTAAAGTCTGCAATGGACGGGCTGCAACATTTTTCACTGTAATCTTAGCCCAACAAACCTCAGCTATTACATCAGGAGGGTTAACTCTTCATTCTTTCCTCTGAAAAAAGGACTCTGCAAGAAGAAGGGGCGCTTGGCACCCCTCCCGCATCATGGGTAACACCAGAAGCAAGCAAAGCCAGCACTGGGATCCTTTGAGCCTTGGTCATCCATGCAGAGAGCTAAAAAGACATTTCATGCCTGCTCTGGTCCCACCCTTTCTCACATGTATAAGCAATGAAAATCCAAGATAAAGGAGATACTTGGTTTTCTACACACCATGTCGCTCAGACTGGTGGCAATTTAAAATGACACCTGTCCATGTTTGGCATTCCTCGACGCATGTGGCTTTCACCAGTCTCACTCACTGAGGCAGGAGTTCAAGGCAAAACAAGCTTGTTGGCACCTTACAAAACCTAGGCTCTCCGGCTGCTCCCTGCCACAGGGCGTGAGGAGGGGTGGGAGATGATTATGCGATGGGCATGTGGGAACACATCCTATTGCTGCCTCTGCCTTCAGCGTCTTATCCTCTTTGATATTCACGCAGCTGGGAAAGGGGTGGGGGGAGAGGCAACATATGTATGTTACACATGCTGCTGAGACAGCAGGGTTGGTGGCAGGGACAAGGTATTTATACACAAGCGGTGCTTGGTCATAGTGGAATGACATGGGATGTTAAGTAAATTAATCCCAAATTCCCTTTTTTACTGCTTTACACTGGGTTTAAAGGATGAAGTTTCAGTCTTGGTGAAAATCCAGAATAAATCTAGATTGCAGGTGAGTTATTTGCAACACATAAACATATAACACAGCAGGACTTGACTCCCTAAGTTACGTGACCAGCCCTGTTTTGTTAAAGATGACTTTGCATTTAATTCTTTTTTATAGTAAAAGATTAGAATTTGGAGTAACAAAAGAAACATCCTACATCTGCTTTTCTTTATGAAAACTGGATACTTCCGCTTTATTTATTTATTTAAATGAGCCCTACCAGTGAAAGGTCCTCAACCTCTAAGCACTTATGTTTTGGGGTAATTTTACGCACATTAATATTCCTTTTAAGTAATGTGAGTCTACTCATCTTAACAAAGTTATGTGCATAAGAATACCAGGCAGTAAGCACTTACTTGAAAGATCTGTTTCCAAAGTTTATGAAGTACATAATTGGAGAAGCCTAATTACAAATTTGAAAAAACCCAGAAACGAAAGAGAAACCTTACATGCAGTTATTTTCCACCATCAAAACTCAGCAGTAATTGCTTCACCAATTAAAACAGTAGCTGTTTCCAAACCATTTCTCATTAGCCGTTACAACTCTAAGCAACAGGGCTGAGCAGTGGAAACCGTCAGCATTCTGGAAAAACAAATCAGATTCTGTCACTATCAAAATAAATAATTTATTGCTAGTTTAGCTACCCCTTTTTTTATTATTATTATTTCTGTTGCACCCAGAGAAGCTGAACAGCAGGTAAGCCCAGGAGGTGAGAGCCCAGCTGCTGCTGGGGTGATGAGTGGCTTCTCAGGCTGGAAAGGTTGTGCTTAATCCAACTGAGGAGGGAAGGGGCTGGTTTTGGCTGTGCTTTGGGTGGCATTCAACACAGGCTCTGCCTAATAAAAGCACAATGCATCCCTGGGCTGACATACTCAGCCTGCTGGCAGGAAGGGTAGGGTGCCTGCTATCTCCCTGCCTGGTGCCATGCTGGAAGCAGCCGAGCCAGGAGACCAGCTGGTATCGCAGGCAGCAGCAGGATGTGCCCTGAGAGCAGCTGCTTGGATTGGGTGGAAGAACTGCCAGAATTGGTAATAACAGCCTCAGGTGAAGGGAGAGTGGGGAAAGTGGACCGATCCACCAGCCAGCACCGATTCTTGTTAGGCAGAGCCAAGAAGCCTCCCACAAGCTCTGCACTGCAGCAGGGGGAAACTGTCTGCCCATGGCCCTAAGTAGGAGAGTGGTGGGAGAAAGCCTCCTCTTTTCATGTTCTCCCAAAGCAGGGAAGAAACGTCCAGAACCAGCCTTGAAAGCATCAGCTGCTGCCTACTGAAGAACTCAGAGCTGAAGATGCTAAAAAAAAAAAAAAAAGCA
>NW_010234894.1:29318-30928 GCF_000690775.1 Eurypyga helias
ACAAATCACTTATCAGTGCAGACAGCAAGGCAAAGGAGGTCTGGCGAAGGGTGCTGTTACCAGAAAGCGACAGTCGGGAAGCTCTTCCATGCTCCCCAGGCAGCCGGGACACCCACAGGAACCTCCCCAGCCCCTCTCCAGGCCCATTCTCTGCAGCGCTGTGTCTCACAGAACTTAGTACAGATCATTGGCCTTTTATGAGCCTCCTTCACTGTGACTGTAACTTACCCACCAACATCAGCCACAAAAATGAGTTCTGTATTATTCTCTTTCTTTAAATTCAGCATTTACTTATCCTTTCTTCTGCTCCCCTCCATCCTGCTGAGTGATGCTCAGGCAGGCTGTGTTCAGCTCAACAGCGCACCCACCAGACCAGCACCTCCATCACCAGCATCCCCCGAAAGTGCTCCCACTGCCCTTGGCTCCAGCCCTCCTGCTTGGGCTGGGCCTTGAGCTATTCCTTGCTCCTGTACTGCCTACACAGAAAGGGCAAGTGAAGGTGACTGGACCTGGCCACAGCCTTCCTCTTGCTCATTTACACCTAAGGAACACAATTTTTCCTTCACATTTATGTAAGCGCAGAAAATAGCCCCAGATTTCCAAAGCTTTAATGAAGCTCAGACCCTCCCACCAGGTATTCTCTGAGATTCCCAGCTCCCTGTTCCCTCCTGCTCCTGCAGCACCCAAGGACTGTCAGCATCTCAAAGCATCGTGGCCCCTGGAGTTTATGCGCAAACTGAACACCCTTTAACTGGTTCTCAGTTATGCAAAATCTATTTCTCCTGTAACACCCCAGGTAACTCCTTCCTCGAGAGGCAGAGCCAGACCTGAGGGTCTGACTGCATCACGCACACCCTAGACAAAACTGAACAGCGAACCAGAAAAACCCACTCTTTCAGCTTCGGGTTGGTCAAACTCCCCAGCAAAGAGGGATGTGCTTGGGGCTGGAGGCCAGGTATCAGGTGATCTATGACAGCACTTCAATGTTTTGGGGCCATGTAGCCTTGAACATCCCAGCAGTGCCACACCACAGTACAAAATACCACTTAAGTCCAGCTTTTTCTCCTTTTTTATCTCAGCTGAGACCATTAAGTAAGCAAAACCCAGTCATTCCCTGTTGTCTTCCCCACCAACTTCCTCAGAAGGAGTTAGAGGCACTTTCTACCAAATTCTGTGAAAAAAAAAAATTAAAAATTGTCTCATGCACATGGACACATACTGCCAAACCCAACATTAAAAACAAATCCAAGTGTTTTCCATGAATTTAGCTCCAGTACCATGAGGACACATATGAGGAAACTGCAGAGTCACTCCCTGCATGGGGCCAGCTTTCACAGGGGGTTTCTAAGGAGACCTCAGTTCTCCAAAAGAGAACTGGGTTCAACATCAGAGAAAGGACAGCTCCTTGCTGAAAACATGCTAATGTACTGAAAAGGAAGGGAAAAGTGACATTCCACATCCTAACTACCATACCCTACCTTCCTGTTGAACTGAGAAAGGATTACTGGCATTACATAAACAGCTGGAAGGTGAAGGACAAAGCAATGGCATCTGCAGGAATCTGAGATCAATACATACCAAAACAAACAGAGCCCATGCTCCAGGGCGGG
>NW_010234895.1:0-15150 GCF_000690775.1 Eurypyga helias
ACCATTCTATGACTGATTCTATGACTGATTACCCAAAGGTTGGCCTAAAATATTTGCAAGCAAAGGCACCACCCTCCTAAATTAGTTTACTTTGAAAAACAGATGCTATAGCAAACCAAACCAAAGAAACTATCCTGTAGAAACCCAGTAACCATTCTGTTCTATATGGGGTGGCTGCCCTTCCACATGACGTGTGATTCAACGCATGTTGTGTCAGCCAGTCATAAGGAGGAGGGGGAACAATAGAGATGTTTCTTCCATCTCTTCTCTGCACCACCATAGGTAAGTGTGCCTGGGAAAACTCACCCTAGTATACTGCTCATGCCTTTTCAGAAGCACTTGAAAACACAATATACATTTGCTGTGATGTACACTGTATATCACAATGAAAGAATATATCTGCAAAACAGGGAGAAAAATTACCCTTTTTTTTTTTAGTCAGCTAAGCTATAAATTGCCATCTGGAAGCAGGAGTCATAAAATGTAACAGAATAGGTAATGACAACAGACAAGCTTAGGAAGAAAAATTGCTTGAATCATCCTTGCGATGCTCCCAGACTGGGTTCCATAACCCAGAAAGGTGCAATCCGTCTGGGAGCTGTGGGAGCATGCACAACTCTCTTATGGCAAATTCTTCCTTTAAAAATTAACTCACTGCCCTGGATTAACAGCTGGCACTTAGCAAATAGTGTCTATGCTCTGCTGATTTTACCTCTTTTACAGTTTTCTCTGTGACTGCCCTTGAGTTAATGGTTACACCATGCATTAGTAGGGTACTGCTCGTCATTCATTTCCCGGCATAGTGAGCGTCGTCACGTGCTGGGTCCTAAGCAGGTCTGATCCAGCTTAAGTCCTGTGTAATTAACTTTGGCCCAGCACAGTGTGTTTGACAACGAGCATCGTTCTCCCCATCAGTTCTGCAAAGGGAGGACGGGAGAACTCAGTTGGATGATCAGAAACTGCCATCTTTTTGCAGAGAACAGTGCTACGGTTGCAAGTGAATGTCTCTGCATTGCACTGCGGGCATTAGAGGGAACTGCAGAGTGAGTTGTGATGGCCTAAAATGCTCCAGTTCTTTTAGTTCTCATTGAAAATAATTCAGGCCATGATAATTTACATATTAAATAAAAAATTTTATATTTTGTTAATACAGGAACAAGGTGCCAGATTAACTTCTTTTATTGAATATCAATGATATTGAGGTTAATAACATTTTATTCTCTGAATATAGCTGTCAAAGTCTTCCAACTGAGATAAAGTTTAATAGGTCACTTGGTCTGTTCTTTAAAAATGTAATACCCCCTACTTCACTTATTCTTTTCATATACTTCCCACAGAACAAAATAATCTTACAACTTTTGTTTCACCTTAATATTCGTCAGAATTTCCTTCCTTTCCTAGCTTGAATAATTTTTTTTTATTTATAACCTTTGACATCACACAAGGTAGATCCTCCCTTTCCTAGTATCCACAGCAATTTTTATTAAAGCCTACGATTTTGTCCTCTTTTACCAGAAATCATTGTGTTCTCAGCCATTTTTATATTTTTCATGTATATAGTGGTCTCTTCAATTCCTGTTCATGCTTTTTTCCCTAAATTGCTTATAATGCTTAACATGTTTTTGAGGTAGGGTCCTGCTCAGATCGGTATGCAATATTGCAAATGCAGGGATACTACTTCATCATGTGTCCTCCCCTACATAAAATTTAATTGTGGTTTTTTTTTTTCCTGCAGTTAGAACAAGGCACTAGTTTGCCAGCCACTGATATTTGTTATCCTCTTTTAGCATTTCTTCTCCTACACACAACTCTTTCACTGAACAAATGCTTTGTATTATTTTTCTCCATCCTTCTTTCCTTGAGAGAGAAAGATTTTTCCTTCTCTGATTGTTAGTGCTAAGTTTACCCTATGCCCACTGGCCTGTGAAACTTGAGCAATTTACAACTAATCCTCTGTGAACTGCTACTAACTCAGAAGATGTTCCTAGCGAATACAGTTTACTTATGCAGTGGCTCTTCTTGTCTCTGAGGGAAAATCAAGAAGAGAGAGATCTTTTCTTGCTTTTAGTTGTGAGTAACTCTGAGTTTGTTCATGCAAGGTAAAACTAAAAGACTGCAGAATGAATATTTAAGTTGAAAAGAATCAGGATACTTTTATACCACAAATTTTCTTAATAATCATAGAATCATAGAATCCCTAGGTTGGAAAAGCCCTTAGAGATCATCCAGTCCAACCGTATCTGTCCACCACTAAACCATATCTTTCAGCACCTCATCCACCCGTCTCTTAAACACATCCAGGGATGGTGACTCCACCACCTCCCTGCGCAGCCTGTTCCAGTGTGTGATAACCCTTTCGGTGAAGAACTTCTTCCTTACATCCAATCTAAACCTCCCCTGGCGCAGCTTGAGTCCATTCCCCCTCGTCCGATCATCTGTCATTAGGGAGAAGAGACCAACACCCACTTCTCCACCACCTCCTTTCAGGTAGTTGTAGGCAGTGATCAGGTCTCCTCTCAGCCTCCTCTTCTCAAGGCTAAACAAGCCCAGTTCCCTCAGTCGCTCCTCATAAGACATGTTCTCCAGACCCTTCACCAGTTTTGTGGCCCTTCTCTGGACACGCTCCAGGACCTCAATGTCTTTCTTGTAGTGAGGAGAAAAGAGGAGAACTTGGGCTTACATGGGAGAATTAAGAAGCAATTCAGAAATAAGATGGGAGGGTGAAAAATACAACCAAATGTTAAAAAATTATAGGTTGCTAGTAGGAGGAAACAAAGAAAAGAGAATAATTGTATATTGTCTGAGTAGGTCAAGTAAATGTATTTGTTTACTGCATTCCTTACCAGTTCTAAAAAAAAAAAAAAAAGCCAATAAAATGCCTTGCCTATGGATTGCATCTTATGACATCAAAATTAATATACTTTTTTTTTCATTGGCTGTACTGAGTAGTACCAGGCTCAAGAGTTACCTAAAGATTTAGAATGTAAAGAGTTCCCTGGAATAGGACTGCTAAATTGCAGTGAGCAGAGGGAGAGGATTACTTTGTAAATGGATCACAGGAACAACTGCTCTGCAGTGATGCATTTTTATGGTGAAACTTGGAGTGAAAATATTTTCAGGAGCCACAGGAAGGCAGTGTGTAACAACTTCATTGCAGTTGTGAAAGCTTCATGTCCAATATCTCAGGAAAGGATGTGTGAAGTCTATCAGTCATTCCACCAGAGCTCAGGTAAGAGTTGGTCAAATATTTTTCAGTGTCACATTATTTTCAGGGAGAAAATGCTGACTTTTGACATTTTGCTTAATTCTGACCTTATCGTTCTGATTGCTATAATGTAAATGACTGATGTAACGTAAATTGGCATGCAAATAATCACAGGGGTGTTTGACATTTATAACATTTCCATCTTCAAAGTGGAGTCAGCCTTCTGTGAATGCCCTGAAGCCACTGAAAAAACGTGAATTGAGGTCAGTAAAAGATGAGATGTGTCAGGCAGCAAAATGCCTAAAGCCACAAACATTCAAGCGTCTGTCACAGACCAGGCTGGCCAGCTGCCCTGGGTGAGGAGACAGGGTGCTCTTTGAAGATTCTTTACCACAACAAGGAGGCTTCCCAAGACCCCAATTTCGGAGTACCAATTTCGGAGACAACTAATGCAGGCACTAGGCAAAGAGCCACTCACTCTCCTTTTGGGCTGCCATGTTTTAATGGCCCAGATGTTCAGGTCAGGTAGCCAAGGTATATGGTGCAACCCAACCTGTAATTGCATTCCTTTGTGTCCCCTCAGAGGAACTGGCAGGAGGAGGGGGTAAACCCACACCTCCTCATGTGTTCGCATACAAAAGGGCTGCAGGCAAAATCCCTGCTCTTTCCCACCCTTTCAGAGTCCAGACTTTAAGGTATTTTGAAGGAAATCACTCCAAACCTGCTTGAACTCCTCCTCTCTATTTCCTCTCCTGCTCAATCTTGTCATTATTCTGTCATTGTCCTTCTGGGCAATTGCAAGAATAATAGCAATTATTAATCCACTGGTGAACAGCAAGTAATTTACATTTATGGAAGGAAGTAATGGGGCATTGGTGTGCAAAATACATTCAATATAGGTACTGGATGTCTGGCATGTGACCTGGTCCAAGGGATTGATCTAGTTGCTCTGTTCCCAGTGCTCACTCTGTGCTATCTCCATCATTAGAAATCTGGTCTTAGGCCTGCAGTCCTGCCCAAGCTGAATTCCCTGAACAGTTGATGATAACCATGTCTCTGACATGTCTCTGTAGAAAATAAGTTTAAAGATTTCTGCACAAAGAACTCATAATATCACTGGATCCATTGTAAAATTTTTCTAGTGCTTGACCCACATTTTTCTTTAGGATCACCATATTTTATAATACAATAATATTTTTTTCCCCCACCTTTTGCCTGGTACTCAGCCTTTTTGGCAGTAAGGTGATCATATGAACTTTCCATGTATTTTACTATTTTCTTTCAAATGTCATTTTTCCAAGTTAATTAGTTAACATTAATACAGATTTTTCATTATGCAAATCAGCTTACAAGCCCATTAGCTACTGTGGCTGTTATTGGTATTCTTAACTAGCAGAATGATGTGGAACAGACTCGCAGAAAGGTTTCGCTACAAGACAGAAAACCTTATTATCCCGCTCACCTCACAGGGATATACTTCAGCCAAGCAGAATTCCAGAGGCAGCTGCGTTTGCCGATGGGTGAATGTCTATCATTGAACTTAGCTGGATATAACTTCTTCATAAGGGATATAGAGAGTTCTTGCAGAAGCAAAGCAGAAAATTGAGGGGAAAAAGTAGTTTTGCTGAAGCAATAGCAAATACAACAGTATCAATGTTTTGTTGGGTTTTGCAGCTTATATGTGGGAGAAAAAAACAGCTGGCTTGTGACCCTTAGAGGAGAAGATTTTTGAGTCATTTTCTTTTTGCAGTGCATAAAACTGACAGCATTTAAGCCCCAAAGGGAAGAACCTTCAATTCTGCCCAAAGCCAGTAACCTCAGTGTCAGGTTTTGTGACCTTTTTACATGCTAGACTTTCTATGTTGCCTAAATTTTTTGTTAAAGTATAAAATCGGATTTTATATACAAAAGTATAAATATTAAAACCAATGTTTTCATAAATGAGAGGAAATTAGGAGAACTGACTATTCAGCAGCTTTGTTCAGCTGGCAAAGAGCTGTCCAGCTGTAACCGAAACTCAATTAAGTTTCCTGAAACCAGGCAACTTCCCTAGGTGAGGTTTTCTACTGCAATTTCCAGTGATTTCTCTACTCTTGATTTTGGTAGAATCATCAGAGTAGGATATCTTGTGGCAATTTTTGCTATTTCTATTTCCAGTTGAAAAAACAAAAATTATTGCAATGAGCATGGACTGTGACAGGCTGAAAGAAAACTCCTTTTTTTTTTCCTAAGAGTTCAACCTTTCTTTAAGTTTTGGGCAAGGATCACTGAAGGGTGCAGATGACTTTTACTGAACCTTCTTCTCTAGCCCCAGTTCTTACCTGAATTTGGGTGGTGTTTCTTCTTACTGTTTTCAATGCTGTAATCCCTGAATTACCATTATCAATATACATTAGACTGGAGAGAGTAAAATTTAGGCCCACACAGCCACTTAAAGTATTTAAAGTATTTCAAAGCTTGAATTCTGTTTAAATCGGTTGGAGCTGGTTGGTAAAATAAATTCTTAAACACAGATCATAGAGTCTGAAGTGTAAATGTTAGAAAAAATATCCCCATTGCCTGTTTATTTGCATTCTGGATATCTCAGGCTTTGAGATGTTAAACACCCTCTGCACAGGGGGAAATGAAGAAATTATACCTAGCACTCTGCAGAATGCATAGAGCAAATGTTTTAAAGAGTTATTTGACTTTAATATTTGAAGTGGGGGGGGGGGGGGGGGGGGAGAGGAGAGGGAGTCTGCTAGAAAAGCTGTTTTGCATTTTAAAAAGCCATTACTTTTAATTAAATATATTTCTGAGATGTATGAATTTATTTCACTTTTCCTCCAACATAAAATCTCAGTGAAAAAGGGAGAGAAGGTTGCAACAATATTGAAATATTCTGGAAAAAAGTTTGTCATTTGAAATTACTTCATTTTCGTTTTGCTTTCGTATTTAGTTAGAAGTTATAAAGCTGAAGGCAAAATCATTTGTTGAAATGAAACAGCTATAAAAGGATTTTTTCATTTCCTGACTAAAACAACCCAAAAAACTTTGGAGTCTTTAAAGTGATAGCCAGAGAAGCATCTGGGTTGCATTATCGGAAACCCTTGGAAACAAGAGGATATAACTGCTGGAAAATTGTAGTTGAAAATAAAGATCTCTCACAGTTGTTCTGAATCTTTTTTTACCCAAGCCTTGCCTTTTGCCTGTGGATTTCTTTCAGAAGACCTGGTGCTGCCCTGGCTCGGAAGGTCAAACCTGGCCCAGGGCACGGACACCGCACCCTTAGCAGGAGTAGGATCATGTGGGTGGGTGCTCTGAGCTGGGGTGACGCCGGAGCCTTTCCCAGGGCATTAATCTGGGGAAAAGCAACAATTCCTAACCCACTGCCTGCATTTCTACCTTACCTGGTGCACTTTCCTCATTTTGCTACTCATCTCAAGGAAAGAGAAAGTAAAAGGAAAAGAAGGAAAAGAAAAAGGAAAAGGAAAAAGAAAAGGAAAAGGAGAAAAAGGAAAAGGGGGAGGTATATTTTGGCAGGTGAAACAATTATTTAATTAGAAAACACCTTTGCATTCTCATTTCTAAAGTCTTGCTTCATTGATTGGTCTTATGGGCTGCTTTTTACTGCTTACTAGTTAAACTGATGGTAAACACAGATTTATCATAACATATGGCCCCTCAGTATGCACATAAAGAGGGGTACAACAGGCCCTGCTCAGCCTGTAAAGTGTTCTCATACATCACAAATAGGTGGTGTAATAACAGCCAAAAACCGATTCTATTTCATATGTTGTTCAACTGCATAGATGATTGTAGTACCTTAATATAAATACTTCCAAGTGACAGCACTTCCTTTTTTTTTGTCATTAGCATGTGCAAACACAATGAACTGGCAAAGATTAACAGGCCCTACCATTTTGTGTCGACGGAGCTTGTCTACCTGCCAGCATCACATTCCTTCCCTAACTGCGCCTCTCTAAGAGCAGAACTTGACTTTTTGAAATCTTGCTACCATTACTATTGTTATTAATTTAGTAGGAAGAGAACATCTTGGGTATATATCAATTCTGAGAGTTATTTTTGACATTGTATCCCCGATTTATGTCTGTTAGGTAGATATTTTACTGTATACAATGCCAGACCAGTGGGAATTAATGTAGACAATAAAACTCAAACACACAGTCTCGTTATCAACGCCAACACTGTTAAGAGCAGTAACCAATGCAGGTTATATCAGGCCTGTCTGTGTACGTGTAAATAAATTTGATATACTGAGCAATATATTTCTGAAACGATGCTCACTATCCTCCAAGAACAGCTTTTAGTAGACACTTCTCACAGAGATCTATTTTTTTTCCCAAAGGAAGCAATGTGTATTTTAAGTCGCTTGCGATTTCTGTGCGTAAAGCTCTTTTTTTTTTTTCCTTGCTAGTTAAAATATTAGAAGCTTTGTGCTAAAATGTGCTCAAAATGAGGGGACTGTGCATTTTAGATGCTAAGTGATTTGGAGGGGTTTCCAAGCTTGTCAGCACAGAATCTGTGACGTAGAGCTCTCTTCAGCTTAATTTAGCTTGTTAGTAAAAGAGGTTCCCTCAAATCTTGTTTAATTTTCCTTGTATTTCTATTTCTCTACATTTCTGACTTCACTCTGTTCAACCGTAAGGTTAAATGAAGTAGACAATGCTTTAATAAATAGGTAAATTCTAGTCAGAAAAAGAAACTGTATTAAGACTAATTGGTGCTTGTATTTCCACAGCAGATCTCATGAAGAGGTTGAAGTAAGAAACGTTTTGAAGGTGAAAAACAATCACAGATTTTCATATGGCCACAAAATATGTTGACAGAAGGCAGAGTGGTTCAGAGAGTTCTTAATTCAAGACTTCACCCATGGCCTGCAGAGTCCCCACTTTACAGGGAAGGATTTGTAGGCTTCAAAAAACTTTCTTGCCTGGCCTTTCTCACAATGAACACCCAGCTAGGGCATGTTGCTGGTAGTTTAGGGAACTTGAGCCTTCTTCCTGCTGCACCCAGATGTTAGGAGAGGTACCTATGTCACAGTGTTCAAAGCTTCTCATGGATATGGCTCATCTCATGCCTGGAGGCCTTATCTTCCATGCCTTGGTGACTGTTTGACAAAAGGGTTTCAAACACTTCTCTGTCATGCCCAAAATGCACTGATGGCCTTTCTGTCCCTGCTCAGCCTCTTCTAGGGCTTTCAATCCCATGGGACTGTGCCTTTTTGTGAGGGCATGGCCTGTGCTGGAATCACACTTGGCTGCTCATTCCTCTTGGAGCAGCCCACACTCACAGCCCCAACACCAGCATCTTTGGCTTTCTGTTCTAAGAAAATGATCATATTATATGTACAAGGAACAAAATCTCCCTATATTTTACACCGTAATGTTTCAGCAAAAGTATTTCTTATTTTTTGCATCACTATCAAAAGATTCACCAAACTTAGAAGTTCAGGAGGCCTGAGTTTTAAGTCTCTGCTCCAAAGCACGATCAGCAAACAGGACTTGCAGAATAGCAGAACAGCAGAAACAGCAGAAGCTGTGGATGCCCCATCCCTGGAAGTGTTCAAGGCCAGGGTGGATGAGGCTTTGAGCAACCTGGTCTAGCGGAAGGTGTCCCTGCCCATGGCAGGGGGGTTGGAACTAGATGGTCTTTAAGGTCCCTTCCAACCCAAACCGTTCTATGAATCTATGATTCTATCACTTTGAAACACACTTCCTACAATACTAGGCTGTTGAATAAAAAAAGGGAGAGTTGGAGTTTATCAGTATCAGCTAGCTTTCCCTCAAATATCCAGGAGACATGCTCTAAGGACACTTAGCAAATCACTCCCTGCTGGTTAGATAGACAAGACTTCCAGAGAATCCCACCAAATCGTAAATGGGAAATAGGTCTTCAAGTTACCAGGCGGCAAGAGGGGTTAGGTGGTGAATGAGACATTACTAGGAAGCCTGATATGCTGAATGTCGAAGTCTAGAGCACTAGGAAATACCTGAGCAGAGTGTTTTTGGGGAATTGGTAACATCTGCATGGGAGGTGTAAGTATCTTGGCTCGCTGTGACTGCTATCAGTCCACACCTATTGGTAAGCATAGTAAACAAACAGTCTTTGTGAGTGTCCTCATGCATTAGGACACAGCCATTTCTTTTATAATGCAAATTTATGCAGACTAAAACCCCCAAACGCCAGTGTAAACAGTTTTAAAAGCACTTGTTGATGACTTACTTGTCTATATACAGCACATTATAACTATCCTTTTCTATCCCAGGTATTTCCATGGGGTTGGTAGGTATGACACAGGGTGCACAAGAGTCCTGTGTCCCTCTGGGACAGCAGCAGGAGGCCAGGTGGGATATATCTAAATCCCACCCTTCACTTAGGAATGACCCAGATCAAACAGTAGCAGGCTTAAACCAAAATAAGCAAATTCATGCAGAGCTTTTTTACCTGGTTCTGATGAAATCTGCTGCTTACAAGGCTCTGCAGGAGCGAGCTACCAGAACTGCCTGTTCCCAGGCTACCTTACCTTTATACTGGCTGGCAGAAATCCAGTTCTTCCAGTCCTTCCCTGAGTGGCACTGAGCGAAGTTTGTGGCACACGGCTTATGCCCACATTCACTTGTTACAGCATGTACTCCTTGGCTGGTAAACAAAGCGATCTCAGCCTCCTCCCAGCGTTTGAACCCAGGAGGGGTGAGGGCTTTTGGTATGCCGACGGAAGCACTCCGTGCTTTGTGAAAACCGAGGTCCCTGATCAAGAGATGTAAAGAGAATGAAAACCAGCCACTGGAAAACCTGCAAGTTTCTGAAAGTCGGCACCAGTCCGAAGTGTGATGGACAGATGGAGGCTTGAAGTGAGTGTGTTTGCAGTTTTTACTGATCTCCTCTTGAACTGGTGTACAGGCCTCCTTGGCCAAGCTAGGCATAACGCCCTGGGGAGCAATGCTCTGTAACAGCAGGCCAAGGGGATGCTTGGGCAGCCCAGGCACCTTTACGAAAGCGCTGCCCATATGCCGATACGCAGCTCCAGACCCAGAAATGTTCTTTTCTGATTCCTCTGAAACCCCGTCCAGCAGAAGCAGGACAGAGCTGCCAAGGAGATGTACAAATCCTGCTCCTGGTGAGCAGGAGCGAAGCAAACAGGTACCTACCTCCACCAGTCTAAATGGGCTGCATTTCTGCTTCCCTATGCCTGTGTGGCCAGACTAATCGCACAGAGGAGCCTGGTTTGTTGACGCTGTTGCTGTGCTGCTTCCCCAGCTGCCTGGGCTCCTGCCCGCAGCACCGCAGCACAGGAAGGGACTCAGAAAGCAGAGCCCTGGAAGCCAGCAATGGGAGACAGAGTTACCAAGGCAAGCACAGTCAGAAAACTGGGTTTTACTCTAGCTTATGTCATCCCGAAAAAAGATTTGGATTGCGTTGTGTAAAAATATATACTTTATAGCAAAGCCTGGAATAGGGAAAAGCAATGTTACTCTCTTGTTTTCAATCACCAGAAAGGTTTGCCTTATTTTAGAAGTGGTCCTTTCCCAGGAAATAATGTGAAAAAGTCATAACTCTCACTGTATTTGTTCATTTCTTTTGCTGAGCAAAGAGAAGACGAGGAAGGTTATCTTGCCATGGTCTTACGCACAATGAGTTGATCAGTGCTACAAACTCTGAGAAACTGGGTAATCACTTTCCTCTAGGCAGATTTCAATAGATACGTGACTCTGTTCATGACCCTTTTCTGTCTGTTTCCAATTAATATTGTAATGAGCAAGTTTTCTTCAGAGAACCTCTTGAGGAAACAGCAAATTTTATATGAAAGGAGGGTAAAATTCTAAAAAGTAAATTTTACATTTTTCCCCATTAACACTTTCCTTGGAGCTTGATTGAAAGAATTTGATTGGTCTGGTCATAAAAATCAAGTCACTCAGAAAGCAGAATAACACTGGGGTTATTATTCAGTGTATTATTCATTAACTTAAGCTGAAAAAGAGCAGAACATAACGTTTTAAGATTTTAAAGTAAAATTTGGTTATTGGGTTATACAGGAGAAGCAGACAAACTACGTAAATAAAGCTAATCTGCTACAGCTAAAGACTTCTATTTCATAGGTTTGGTGACACCATGAAGAAATACCTTTCAAATGAGCGTAGTTCTTTCCTTTGATTTCTGCATATGCAGTAACATTTTCAGCAAGTAGACGAGACAGTTGTCACGGTGCTTATTTGTCTGTAACTCAGGTTTTAGGACTGTGAGCTAAATAAACATTAACAAGGGACCACATGGCAGATTCACAGCTCTTCTCCCAGTGGTGCCATATGCCTGAAGGTGTGTGCCCAGGCAGGCTTTGACCTGAGATTTGAGAAATGCTCTTCAGGTGAGTGCCTCCTTGCTTTCTAGTTCTCAGTCCTGAGGACCATGCTTCGAGGCTTTCTTCCACAGGCTCAGGAGTTAGTAATTTACGACTTTTCTATTCACCAGCTGGAACTGGGGATGGACGGCTGGGGAGAGCTGCAAGCTTGCTCAAGGTGTGCATTTAAATGAGTGGGACTGACTACATGAAAACCCTCATGTGGCCCTTTTATTCAAAAGTGAAGTAAAAAGTAAAGTAAACTTAAAGTTGCTTTAGTCACTCTAGGAGTAAAGGGAGACAGGGTGAATTAAAACTACTTTTACCAGTTAAAAAGCTGTCAAGAAAAGATATGATGCTTAGCTAAACCAGGTAAGACACAAACTGCTCACAGCTTCACTTGGCAAAGTCTGAAACCCCCTGCTGATTGCAGTTCACATTCTTCATTCTTTTCATGCAAGTCTCTATGTGACCTTTTTTTCTGAATGAATTCATGAAAGTCCCGAGTACGGATAGACCATAGGTCACACCTTTCCTCACATTTACCTGCCTTGGTGAGAACAGATAGGATCAGGAGTTCAATAGATGTACACAGCTATAACTGCACCTGACAAGAACTATGCTTTTAACCACAAGCATTGAAAAAAATGTGAGAAAGACCCCAGAGGACTCATTACAGATTTCTGAGGCAAAGAAAGGACCATTTGCCCATTGGTCCCTCCCCGTGCTGTGCTTGGAGATGTCTGCTTTTGCAGGATGTACAGCTGCAATAGTTTGTGATAAGGATGGATCACAAAGTTCATCCTTTGGCTTTGGGGATAGCACATTCATTTAGGGCCCAGGGGCTTTTGTCCTATTCTCGGCTCAGCTACCAGCAAGATGGAAGATGAGCCAAGATAATTTGTGTCTTTGGACTACAGTTTGACTATCTGTAAAATGGTTGGTTATGGCCTTTGTAAAGCATTTCAAGATTCACAGGCTGGACATACTGTAACAGGGCAGGTATTTATAGGAATCATTATGCAAGTGACTTAAAAGCCACCAACTATTAAAAACAATAGGTATTATGCTCTTACTGACTTTTGGCTTTATGAGTTTTCAGTCATTTCTTCAGTCCACATAGGTTAAACCTAGTCTAGCTTGAGTGTCTGGGAAGTGTTGGCCTTCTGGGGCAGAAGTTGTGTAGCTCATCTGCCACAAACATCTGTGTTTGATATACCTTGGGTCTGCAGTATGCATGAAATAAACAAACTGTTTCTTGAAAGGGTCAGATTCGATCCTCAGATATAATTTATCTGATCTGATCTGTAGCCATGAACATGAATAGAAATCCCAGACAAAATTTTCAGCCATAAGTTGAAAGAATGCTTGGCGAAGCCTGTTTCTAAGCCAACCACAGCTAGATGCTGAGGTTACCTTCATAAAGGCAAGGTATTATTTCTTCTAGTACTCTAAATTTTGTCTAGAGGAAATCCTCCAGGTATTGAAAAATGATGGTAAATGTGCAGGAGTTAGCAAAGCTTGCTGCCAGTACACCAGCCATGGAGTTACCTGATGCCCTCTACCAAGTAGCCCAGCAACTCACCTACCAGCTCTTCACCTCACTGCAGAGCAGACGGGGCTACAGAGCTCAGCAATCCCATTTCATCCTCCCCTTTCCTCCAAAATTTTGCAGCGTTCAGACAGTCCACCTGGGCGCAGCTCAGGTGCCTGTCATGGCTATGCCTTTCCCTGCCAAGGGGCTCGCTGGCACATGGAAGGTGGCAGTATCATGGACCAGGGTGCGTGCCGGCAGACCAGAGTGCCAGCAGCCCCAGAGAGCACAGCCTGCTTGCAGTGCTGCACCCGATGCCTGGCCCCATGGCAATGCTCACCCTTGCTGCTCTGCCTTCACATACCACCTCAGAGTGCAGTGCCAGCACTACAAAGCTGCAAAGTGAACGTGTTCTTGTCTGCCAAGACTGCATAGGACCCGTCACGCTGATAGCTCATTAGAAAGCCCTAATACATATTTAATGACACCAAATTTTCTGCAATGCCAGCTGGTATTTTAATATCCTTAATAATAGCACGTATTAGTAGCATTGTTGCTTGCTTGCTGTCCACCTTCACTGTGCTAGGCCAGCAGTAACTAATGAATGCTCATTCTAGGAAATTCATCCACCTGGAGCTGATTTCTCTGAGTAAACTTCAGGGAAATGGAATGTGAGCTTGGTGTGGGAGTGAGTATGAGAGAGATCTGATGGTCTTTTGGAGTTATAGATCAGCTTCCAATTTCTGCTGATGCAAGAATCAGTTTAAACATAGATAAATCCACCTGGGCTATTTCTGTGCCTGCTGCTCCAGAGCCAGCCAAGAACAGCAGACCTGCTGCACAAGCCAAGCTGCCGGGAGGTAGGAATCCAAGATGAGGAGATGCCAGTGTGCCATCTTTCTAATGGTCTTTTCCCTCCACCCTCCATATGACTAAAAAAAAGTTATTAATGAGAACAGATGAAATGAACAGTATTACTGGTTTACTTTATCATTTCTGGGGTGTATAATGAGAGCAGCTCACCAGCAGCCTCACATATGCAAACGTCGGGGAAAAGTAGAAAACCAAGCCTAAGATTATTTTACATCTTCTGTTTGGCCTTGAACATTCTGCTTTACCCGAAATACCATGTAATCATAAGCCTAATCTATCAAGTCAGCAAGATAAAATTTTAGGACTATAGACCGCAAGAGCAAGAAAAAAGCTAAATTCTTCAGCTTACTGCTGAGATTGGCCCTAGCACCTGGGCAAATGCTGTAACCATTTATAACAAATGCTTTTCAGGCTGTTACTCAAAGGATGGTTGTCAGCACCTCCAGCGGGAGCCTGTACGCGGGTGATGCTGTGGACCCTTGGTCAAGTGTTAGCCAGACTTGTGACGAGCACTTTTTCAGGTTGGGTATTTGACTTTTGCTGTTTGTCACGTATTTGGTCCACACAATGAGTGTCAATACCTCTACGTCTTACACAGATCATCCTTCACCAGCACTATCCTTCGTGGGTCTAGTTAGGAATCTGGTTAGCATCAGAGAGCTGATGCTAATTTTAGGCACACTTTTGTGCTAGATAAAACCTATTTTGACTCACAGCAGCTCCCAGGATGACATGGGTGGGATAACAGTTTAACACAGTCACCCAGGATGCTTCTTCTGACTCCATGTTGATAGTAAAACCTTTGCCTTTCCCTCCCCATCTGCTGAGAGAAATTATCCCAGCACACAAGCCTCATATGGCTGAATTCCCATTTATCCCTTTTACATGTACTTCCTGGCCCTTTCCCTCCCTGCCCCAAAACCATGTGAGGCCATAGCAGCTGCTTTGAGCAGAACCTGTAGCTGCTACCTGGGCAGCCACTAAAAATGTTGAGGCCATTTTCACTGCAAAAATTCCACCAGAAAAGCCAGGGACTGAACTGGCAGTTGAATGCTATTTTTCACATACCTAGTGAAAGTTTTTCTTATTGATTGGCAATTAGCCTGTTCTAAAAGACTCAGGGTCAAATTCCCAGCTGGTGTAAATCAGAGAAGTCCCACTGAAGTCTCTGATTTATTTTCCAAATGGTTTAAAAATTCA
>NW_010234895.1:15171-38101 GCF_000690775.1 Eurypyga helias
CTCAAACAGCTGGCTAAAATTCAGAAAGATAGCACATTTTCTGTAATGCTCTTTGACATTAAGTATTCCTTATGGACCAGATATAATCAATACAAGTGCTGGAGAGAACATTCTGAAGATTAAAAAAAGCCCAGAACAAAAACAACAAACAACTTCAACCTGATCAACATAAATTTTAGGAAGAGTCAAAATGTGGAACTAAATTTCACTTTTTGAGCCTTTGTTATCTTTTATAGATGTGCATTAGTTATCATAATGAAACAAAACTCAGTTTTAAGAATCCCATACTTAGGGGGAAGTTTGACACCCCTGAAAAAATGACTGGAAGGATTTTACTAGCTTTTGGTGGGAGTGGACTGCATCCCCTTGTGAAGCCCAGTTTCCCGGCAGGTGTGGATGTTGCTTATGTGCATAGGACAGTTGTTGCCTTTTTGTTGCCTTTTCTCTTTTCAGTCCTCCTTCTCAAAAGATTCAACACTCTTGTCCCAGACAAATGTTCTAATGAAGCTAAAAGCCCTGGAGATGAATGGCCTTGTGAGAATTAAGGTGGTGAAAGAAGGTGAGGGAAGCTCCAGAATCTTCCTTTTGTGGTAACAGATGCTTGGGAGATAAACATTGCCTGGACTTGTTTGACAGCTTCTGGGAAGTCTAATGTCCTGCCTCCATCATCTTTATTTTTTAGGAAAATTTTGTAAACCTGCTAATTCTGATTGCAGTTTTTCCTGTGTTTCCCTCAGTTGCCTAGCAAAGCAGAACTGTTTTGGGGCTGCTGCTTTTCTGTGTATGCATCATATTTCTGGACATAAGTACAACCATACTAAGTTGTCTCCATCTTCTCCACATTGTTGTGCAAGCAAGTCACTGCTACTGAAGTCTGTATTGCATCAAGATATGACCATGATCTGTGTGATGTACAGTGGTGATGTTTCATTTTACCAGCCAGAAACTCTAATAATCACTTAGATCAAGGCAAGACCAGGCTGTAAATGACATGTTTTCTTTTACCCTGGATTAATTTAAAACATAACCAAAATCTTGTCTGATTTTAATGGAATCAGATCCATTTTTGTATTTAGAATACAATAAATCATAATGCAGAATAAAAAAAAGTGTAAGAAAATGTGTATTATTAATATAAAAGCAGTATGCTCAGAAGGCTGGAGAAAAGGATTTTACCACCTGTAGAAACACCCACTTCTTCTCTCCCAGGAGCTACAAGTAAATCTTTTGTATTCATGTTGCCTTAACCACATGCTAGTTAAGCCTGTGTTGCTTTCTAATAAGGAGTGATTTTCTAGGTAGCAGAGGTGTGTAGTAATCTTTATTTCAGGGATTCAGTCTTTTAAACTGAGGACTTTTCCCTAAATGAGCAGCTGCCATCCCTCCTCCTCCTCAGCATCCCATTTGTTTAACGTAGATGCCTCTGGCAGATGCAGCAAGGACTAGGAAAGCCTTCACCTTCAGTACGCTGATGGTTTCAGTGAGCTGTGCCTGATTTGGAAAAAGGCTAGGCTAGGCTTTGCTGAAGAGCAAATTCCCCATGCAGGGTGAAACTGCAAAGCCACTCCAGCTCTCTTTGTAAAAACAAACCGTCAGAGAATCAGTCAGTGCTGAAGCCTTTGCTGACCACATCCAGTGAGGGTTAAAGAGCGAGCCACGTTTTCCACATACCTAGTGTCTAACTGAAGCCAGTCCTGGAGGATTTCAGTGTATTCTTGCTTGTCTGCTGTGAGACAATCCTTACATTTCAGGATTTCAGGAAGAGCTAATAAGCTTCTATTTTCTGCTATTACTGTTTACACAGGATCCTAGCAGAAAATAGATTCATTGCCATCGTTAAGATGTATGGTTTTACTATCCTCGGGATAGCAGAGGGTTGACTTCCTGTGCAGGAGGCTTACCTTTATTTTATACTGAGGCATGGGCTGGACTACAAATCTTGTTTGAATAAGGACCTGAAACATCTTTTTTGGATAGGATGGTGGTGTGACACTTCTGTCAAAACAAGGAAATTACTTGAATCCAAATATGCTACCACGTGTTTTAATAGGTGATTATCAGCTGTTCTAGTTCATAATGGATTTTTCCTTTCCCACTCGCTCAAAACATGTTTGTAGGCAAAACACCCAATTTCCCAAAGAATCAGAAGAACAGAAGTCTTTAAAGACAGATAATATCTCACTCCTAAATACTGAAGAATCACATGTAGGCTGAGACTTCATTTGCCGTAGGGAGTTTGTAGGACATACCAGTCTGTGAAAAGTGAGCGGAGTAAGCAACCCCATTGACTAGGTTCCCATAGCAGATGAAAGCCACAGTACCTCTGCCTTGAATATTTTTTTTTTTTTTTTTTTTTTTAAAGATGACCCTGGTCAGAAAATCCTGCATTAAAGTGGGATCACAGTAGAATATTCAGGTACTAATTCAGCAGGTTAGAGTCCAGGATAAATGAAGGTTTAAATGGAAACCTGTGATTTTCAGAAAATGACGTACTTCAGACTTCCACTAGTGGAGCACAAGGTGGAAGTATATGCAAAAAGACCCAAGATGGCTGTAATTTTTTTCACGATTCTCAACACAATGACAGTGGTGATTAAACTATTCAATACAAGTGTAAAATAAACTGTCATAACTGAGAGTTTTAGGGCACAGGTAGGTAGTTACTCTTTAATGGCCACTGCATTAAAATGGGAATAAGAGAAACAAACTCCTAACTATTCATCTAACTCATTAAGTGTACTTAGGAGCCCTATTCCCATCAATTTCAATACAGAATACAATTAAAAATGAATGCACAATGCAGTCTGTACAGTGTTTGAAATGCTGCACTTAATACTGCTATTGCTATGAGCTTAACCATCATTTCAGGGAGTTAGGCACCTGAATTATGCCCAGGCAAATCTATTTTTCACGTGACTGTGAAACTGATTTGCAGCAGAGCCCCAGCCTGGGATTAAGATCCACATCCAGACATCTGGAACAGGTTGAGTGATAAAGAAAATTTCCTGTCCATAAGATCAAGCAGCAGAAATGGGCAAGAAGGTGCAGCATTAGCCTTCAGCTGCCTCGAGGCTAACAGGAGGAAAACAGTTTAGTACTGAATAAGTTAGGATGATTGAGACAAAGGCTGCCTGCACCAGATCAGAATTTCTGATTTAATTTGAAACACTAACTTAACCTTGCTATCAGTTGGGTCTGTACCTCCTAACCGGCTACACAGGCAGCTGGGGTTTGCTTGACCAGATGTAGAGGAAGGAGCAAGGCCATGAATTTTACAGCCACTTCATGGTACGACTGCAACCAGGTGCCAGCTTCAAACATCTATCCTTTGCCAGGATGACAGTAAATAGAAGCAAAAAGAGAAGATGTCTCTATCAATGTAAAAGTGGGAATTATGATACAGCATGTCAATACCAGAGAACACTACAAATGGAGGTTTCAAATTACCTGAACTCCATAATTAGTGCCCAATTTCCCATTTCAGAGTGACTCATGGAAGAGCCTAGGAGGGCAATCAGCAGGCAGTAATGTCAGAGCAGTTTTCCTTATGTCCTGTTCTCATTCACAACTACAACACCATTTCAGTAACCTTGTTTGCCTCTGCTAAAAGACTGTATGTACTGAAAATTGTACATGGTTTCAATTATTATTGAAATACATGCAGATTTTTAGCTGACTGTTAAGATTTTGGCTAGGTGAAAGAACATTTAAGGTTATTCACATACTTTATACCAATAAATGTTGCTAAATACCAAATCACATAGGATATTTATTGGTTATCTAAATGCTTAGTAGCTAGCTTATCAGCTTATCAGCTTAGCTAATAAGCTATTTTAGATGTTTTTTTACATATCTTGTGTGTCTAGGTGTCTACACAAGCTTCTTCAGAATTTATTTTTGTTTGTAATCCATGCCTTCTGAACTATTTTAGAAATGTTCTAGCATAGAAGAGGCACAAGACGCTGATGGTGTAATTCCCTGGGAGGCATCCCAGCTCGATGCAAGGACTATCAAAACCAAGGAAAGTTTACTGTTGACCTTCACATGGCTTTGGGTCAGACCATCAAAAACACTGACTAAAATATTTCTTTGCATATCAGCTTTCCTCTGGTCTTCAGTTTCATATATTATTATTTTCACATGATATTACTAAGAAATGTTTAACTTCTCAAAACATGAAAGGAAGAATCACAATTTGCACTCTAATAAGAGAAAGTATGTTTATTGTACTTAAAAGTATCCATTCCCAGGAATTTACAGAGATCAGTTAATTTTATCACTACCATTTAGTAGGTATAATAGCATAAAATTATCTCTAATCCTCTGCAGGGAAAAAGCCTACAGCTAGAATAATTTTTTTCACTGTCACTTTTATTATGACATGCTGCATTATGTTCTACATACCATGTGCAACTTCTGAGTTCTAACTTTGGAGCTTCTGAGACCCCAGGCACAAGTTCTCAAACCTGTTCAGGTGCCTAACTCCTACTGAAATCCATAAAATAATTTAGTCACCATAATGCTCAGTCTTGGCATGCCTGAATCTTAATCTTTACTCTGCTGTCATGAGACCCTACCTGGAGTGCTGCATCCAGCTGTGGAACCCACAGCATCGGAAGGATATAGACAGGTTGGAATGAGTCCAGAGGAGGCCACAAAGATGCTCCGAGGGCTGAAGCACCTCTGCTATGGGGACAGGCTGAGAGAGTTGGGCTTGTTCAGCCTGGAGAAGAGAAGGCTCCAGGGAGACCTTATTGCAGCTTCCAGTACCTGAAGGGGCTACAAGGAAGCTGGGGGGGGACTTTTTCCAAGGGCCTGTAGTGACAGGACAAGGGGTAATGGGTTTATATTGAAAGCGGGGAGGATTAGATTAGATATCAGGAAGAAATTCTTCACGGAGAGGGTGGTGAGGCACTGGAACAGGTTGCCCAGAGAAGCTGCGGATGCCCCCTCCCTGGAAGTGTTCAAGGCCAGGCTGGATGAGGCTTTGAGCAACCTGGTCTAGTGGAAGGTGTCCCTGCCCATGGCAGGGGGGTTGGAACTAGATGATCTTTAAGGTCTCTTCCAACCCAAATAATTCTATGATTCTATGGTTTGGACACCAGAGAGGAACCCACAGTCTGAAGTTTAAGCAGTCTAATTCTTCATAGGATGCTCTATGACAGGTAGATCTTGGGAAATAAATTTGCAAATACCAGCACATCAGTCGAGGATTGTGAAACGTAGCCGACAGAAAACACAAAGAGAAGAAAACAGAAGTCCAGAAAGTTATAAAACTGGAAATCAGAAATGCTCCTCACAGGAGAACAGAAGTGTTTAGATATTAGAGGTGCAGCTGATACAAATCTACACCAGATCTCACATAGTCTGAGTCTTCGGCTTCATGGGAAGGGGGGATGCTAGCAGAGGTTCGGCGTTCCCTGTGAGAACAGACTCTGCATGTGGGGTACACTGCTGTGGGGGTAACCTGCTGAGGTTTGGGAAGTCATCACTGTGCCATCTTGTAGATGATCACTGTCACACTGAACATCTCGGATACTTTATCCTCACAAAGTCATGTGGCCTGCCAGTACTGCTGGGAGAGAGAGAGATTGAGATTTGAGAGATACTTCTGAAATGTCTGAAAGCCCAGTTTCGTTGTACTGGCCTGTGTTTTGCTGTTTGCCTACCTGGGCTGTAATAAATAAAATTACAGTTTGAAGTTTGATTTTAAAGCACTGGTTCTCTTTCCCATTGTTTAGTTACTATGAGCAGTAAGATGTGACCTTAAAGAAGGCAGCAAGAAGAGTCAAATCAGCATCTAATCCAATGCCACTCATAAAACACTAAGAGATATGTTGTTTCTTAGTAGCATGTACTTCAGTCCTACAGCACAAGCAGAATGTAAACTGAATCATTTTTACACCTTTCCCTTAAAAAAAACCACCACAATCAGAACTTCGATTTTAACAAACCGCACTTTTCTGAAAGATGTACAGTGAAAAAAATTTCAACTGGAATATCTTTAATTTTCTTCGCTATAAAAATATGCTTTAGAGAATTTTTGTTGGCGTCATTAATTAATTAATTTATTTCCTTAATTCATTTTTTAAAGAATTGGCCTGAATTTAATTTATAATTTTTTCTTTTAAAAAAGGATCATTCTAAACTCAATTTATTTCTTATTGATTGGCTGTGGTTTAGTCACAGTCTGCCCTAACTTAAATGGAATTTAAAATATTTCTTTCTACAAAGAGGTTCTGTCAAAACAAATTAATGAAAGTTTTTCTCACTTGCCTTCAAGAGCTCTATTAACATAGTGTTTGTTCACCTTACAATCGTTTGTTTAACACAGTTATTATAGCAATAACTCACTGAGGTTAGATATGAGGATAATAACATATGTTTGAAAAATGGAAAGCTGCAAAGAGGTGCAAAGTCACATAGGTCTAAGCCTGATGGGATCTTTAAGGTTCTGGGACAAAAGGAATAATGGAGGCCAGTGGGAGTTGGATTGTATGTTCCACATTTGCCTAGGTCAAATAGAAAAAAAACACGGAACTCACGGATCTCATAGGTCCTTTATTTGTCTTATTACTATTT
The DNA here is from genome assembly GCF_000690775.1 of Eurypyga helias. NCBI lineage: Eukaryota > Metazoa > Chordata > Aves > Eurypygiformes > Eurypygidae > Eurypyga > Eurypyga helias. The sequence continues at coordinate 21,754 of NW_010234895.1, forward strand.
GTCTATTCTATTTCCAGCTACAGAGGTTCTAATATAATGACACAATTATTTCACATGTGCATTATATGCATGCATATTTTCATGTATATTTTTAATAATAAGTGGTTTGTAATTGTTTCATTCCAGTGAAATCTCTTTCAAGAATACTTAACCCCTGGGAAGCTGGAGGTTCACAGAGTGCCCTGGAGACATGCCAGGTAGGTTTTCTGCTCGTCGCCACCTCTAGAAGAGCATTCTGCTGACTGGAAGGGAACCCTGGGAGCTTTTCCACCCCCTCCAGAGGATGGATCTTACAGTGGCAGTTGGGACATAAATAAGTTTCTTGTGGAAAATGATAAACTTACCTGATCCTTGTTGGGTGAAAGGATCAGGCAAGTGATCTACAGTGCTCTATAATAGCCATGGGATGTTTTCGTTAGCTTTAAATTTGAAAGTCATTGAAGTGTTGTAATAGATTCAGGATGGAAGAAGACCTGGCTGAGATAGAGTTCCTGTTCCCAGCAGTACTTATTATTTTAATTTTAAGTAGTCATGGCATGAAAAAAACACAGGGAGACTCTTTGTTGTTGGATTAGAGTACATGCATTCCTTTCTCAACAAATACACTAATCAGCAGCGTGTGGCTTGTCTTTTTTTTTTTTCCTGATCTCCTGAACATCCCTTTCTGCCTAGTGGAGGGCTCACAGCATGAACACCTGCATCATGCACCACATGAAAGAGAAAAACATGGACTTGAATTCACTCAAATGGAGAAGAAACTAGAAACCTCCCCCCATTTTCTATTTCTGCGCAGATGCTCTCTCCCACTTGTCATCCAGTAAGAGGTAGGTATGGGTAGACTCCTCCACTCTTCACAAAAGGAAAAAGTGAACCTCGCACCTTTTTTTCCAGTAGTAGCAGGCATTTGCTGTACTGCCTGTGGCTGTCAGCTGGGCAGAAACCTGGGCTCTAGCCCCCTAAACAGCCTAATCTCAGAAGATGGGATCAAGACATATTCCTATGACCTATGTGTCTTTGACTTAAGCGTTCAAGGTGTCCCAATCTCTCTGTGCCTGACAACAGTGGCAAAAAAATGCCTCTGCCATTATTTCCAGATCTTCATGTGATGCTTCTCCTCTCACAATAAATCCTTGGTCCTCCAAGGCATCTATCCGGAAGCTCCCAAGATTTAAATTCAGATACATCGAGGCTCTCCAGGTTCTTCGCACACATCACCCATTGCCCTGACAAAGATGGCTGCTGCCCACCTCAGCTGCCGCTGTGACATTGATATTGTAGGGCCCTGATTCCAAACCAAAGGCTTTTTGCACTTTTGTGCAGTTACTCCCTAAATGCTAGACATTTTAGCTGATGTCAAACATAATTTCGTTTTTTCCTTTCTCTTTCTCAAAAATATGCCATAAATCAGTAGATTTAATTAATTAATTCAGCATAATTTAAATTTTACTGATTTAAAGGATTGTTAGGAAGTTCTATACAGCAAACATAACCCAGTGGAGATGCAAAGGGCTTTAGCAACATGCAATCCCCAGAAAACACGCAGCCTGCAGATCTACAAAGAAGCTTTGATGTACACTAGAAATGCAGGTGATGACAGCGTGACTGTGTGGCAAGAGTTGGTGGGTCTGGAGCTGATGCTTCAGGGTCTTGCCTTTGTCACTTGACTAAGTTGGAAGGAAGTTCACCCTCCTATTCACTCTGACAGAAGCCACAGCCAAATATTTACAAAAATTGGCTGAAGTAATTGAATTTACTGAGGACAACTGAACTCTTATTTTCAGCCATCGATTCTCTTTCTGGCTGGGTTTTCTATGCTATCTGCCAGGAGAAAAGCAGCCCAGAACACCCTTTTCACACATCTTTAAGGGCAAAGCCTTTTCTCACAAGAGTTTGATGCGTGGCTGTCTGAAAGCTCCAGGACATGACGAGCCTCAGAAATCAGTCTTTGATTTTGACATGGCTAGGTCTGATATCACGTAACACAAAGCCTCTCCATCTGATCTCAGCAATCTGCTCCATCTTACTTGCCCATACACAGGCACAAATAGAGTTCCCATAACCAAATTGCTGGGCACCACTGGTATACTTGGTCTGACAAGTGCTAATCAGGCTCTAGTTGTTTTCCTGGTGTTTTAGCCGTCTGGAATGGATAATACTGAGGCACTGTCTTCCAGAATGCCTGGTATTAGCCACTGGCTTCCTTCCCTACCACTGGTCGATGGTGAGTCTCACAAGACCTTGCTGAGTCGGGAAGAATTCTGTGGTCATCCTGACTGGGGGACAGCAAAGACTGGTTAAGCAGACAGCTCTGCTGGTACTGAGTACTCAGGATTGGTGCAGTCAGACAGTGTCTATTAATAGCATAAAATCAGGATCTTACATGCTGCATTTAAATCAGGCACAGGCTTACCTCTCGAGAAGTTAAATTCGTATCTCACCAAATAACAATGCCTGCAGCTCCCAGGGCACGCTCTCCGATAGTGTTAATAAGAACTTGCTACAGTGAAGAGAGTAAAGACATCGCTGTCAGGCTAATTCAGCATTTCACAGCCTTTCTAAAGTAATCCAGTGGTTTGTTATGTGGCTGTTCCTTGGACTACATTTTCTTTTCATTCTAGTCCCTATGAATTATGTTGTGGCTAAAGATTTGCTGTCTGGAATACAAAGGTTGTTAAACATAAGTTGCAAACTTAGGTACTGCCAGAGATGTTGGTAATAAGCAAGTAAACAAACACTGGGAATACAATTTGCTTGGATGCAAAATGTAATTGTAATTATTTGATATTGTCGTGGTTTAACTCCAGGATTTTTAACATGAGAATTCCCCAAAGCATTTCCTTGTTTCTTTTTTTGCTGATAAGGGGAAGGGGAGAGCCATTCTGTTATGTCAATCAAATGTTTTCCTCACCACTTTCCAGTTTGAAAGCTGTGATTCCAAAGGCATGCATTGTTCTTGCTGCTTTCCCTAGGAGCTCACTCAGCTTCTTATAAAAACCTTAGAAAAAGTGGCTGTAAATAGGCAAACTCTGTAGGAGAGAGAATGCTGGCATTGGGCAACCTTAAATGAAAGGGAAAATGCAACACTTGGCCAATCTTAAGAATTTCAGTTTCAGTTTCTGTGCTCTTCCTACATGTGTTTCAGAGAGGTGTCTTTCACTGTACCTTTTCCTCATGTCGCAGGTTTTAAGGGGAGGGTCTCCGGTGCTTGGATGTTTATCCTTAAGCTGAACAGTGATTAAGGATCAGCAACAAGAGAATTACTGTGCCTCAAGAACTGAAGGTGAAGACCATTGGTATGTAAGTGACTCGCTAGACATCATCATTGATTTATGGGAGATTGAGGGCCACAGCACATGAAAAATCAAAGTAGGAAACTTTACAGGATTTGGTTGTCTAAGGGGAAAAAGAGGCGGAAACTGGGTATAAAATGGCAAAGGGGATGCACACCAGCCTCCAGCAATTATTGATGTCCATCCTCTTCTTGCAGAGTTAGGGAAGGGCAAGCTGGATAAAAGCAACAAAACAGGTGCCTACACCTCCTTTAATGCCCAAGAATAGGCACTTGCCTTCAAGCCAGAGAAAAGCAGCAGGAGCTATTGTTCCTTCTCAGCTTCAAACTCTGTACCTGGACTTAAAGACTGAACATAGCCTTTAAAAATTGAATACAGCTCACTTACCAAGCTCAGAAACACAGAATTTGAGACCTGCTGACAGTGCAGTCACTGCCTACAGGGGACAGCTAAGACAGGGCTGTAACAGACAGGTTATGCTGCTTTTTCACAGGAAGCCTATTGTCTTCATCCAGTTTCTGGAAGGATGTCCAGAATCACATAAAGAAGGACTAATGTAGGACACACATCTTGAAAATACTTGTGTGTATGTGTGTGTTCAACTGATGTCAGCAGTACTCCTTGGCTCTAGGGCAGTGTTTGCCTCGTCCAAGGCAGGTATGGGACTAAATTAAAGGTTTTTGAGATGGAGGCATGCAGAAAGACTGCTGATTTCAATCTCCCATTCTGACAGAACACTGAGCAACTTGCTAAAAATCCCTGCCTCAGTTTCCCTTCTATACAAGGGGCAGCTCTCTGGAGATCAGGTAGTGGTTGCATACCTGAGCAGAAGAAAGTGCAGCAGGGAGGATTAATGTATTAACTGCCTCCTACATACTACATCAAATTGATGAAATCCCTTTAATCCTTTCAAATGCATGTTTCAGTACAGCACAAATGTTGAACTAAAACAACAAAAAATAGATATTAGAGACTGCATTTTTTACTTCAGAACAATGAGCTTTTTAAAGCATGTGGACAATTAACATGAACCAGCAAAGCTGGCCCAAGTAGGAGGTTTTCCATCCTGATGCACCATCTGTAAGAATGGTTAAAGCATAAATGCAGCCCACATTGTTCCAGCAAAAGCTTTCCATGGAGAGAAATAATAAAGCTTCATTTCTATAATCTAGCTCACTATACGCTAATATGGGCAGAGCATAATCTTGGGATGTCATAGGATCATAGAATCGTAGAATCATAGAATCATAGAATGGTTTGGGTTGGAAGGGACCTTAAAGATCATTTAGTTCCAACCTCCCTGCCATGGGCAGGGAAATCCTTATGGATTCATTCACCCTAAACTGAGAAAAGTGAAAAATGTTTTGACGGTTTCCAAGGGATTTCTTAATGCCAATGAGAGGGTACAGGAATGCACTTCTATCCCAGAGCCAGAAAAGTTCATTCTTCCTCAAAACTTCACTCTTTGGGTGGGAACCAGTGTAGCTGTGACAGTCAGGTTATAAATACTATCCCCACAGGCCCTTTGGTCTGCCTTTCATTCCTAATGCAATTGTTTCCTTCATAAAACCTTTTGCACTTTTTTCAAAGGAAACTAGGTAAATGTTCAACATCCTTTGCTGCAATATTCCCTTCGATTTTGGTTATAAGCTTCCTGGACTTTCTTCTGTAGATATCTTTTGCATTCCTGTCTCAGGGCCACTGAGGCCTCCAGTAATACCAGTCTGTGACAGCTAATCCACTGAAGTCCTTAGCTGGGGTGTAATAATTAAGGTTAGAGCCAGCTTTCTCCAGATAAGTTTGCAAGATGGAGTTCTGGGGTAGGCCACTATTAACAGGGACTTCCTGTGACGTGTACCAAGGATAATAGCCAAGCCTGTTAAAATAAAATATGGTCACATTCTGCCCTCTTGCTTTAGCTAATGGGCTTCCAATTATATGGAACATTTCCAGGTTCAGTACAATGTTGTACCGCAGGGAACACAGGTCTGTCAGTCCTTCCAGGTGGCTATGAAAGGCCTCCTCTCCCAGTCCAGTGGTCAGGTTTCATAACAAGGGAAGTTTAGACGAGTGCTGTGTGCAGCCATGCCACGGGCTGGAAGGTGAATGATGCATTACATCGTCCTGTTTTTAGGCAGCATTTTCATGACTTAAGAGACATTAGGCAGATCTCCCAGTTTTTCTGTAGAACGTAACAGATGAGGCATTAGTACTTATTCCATATATAGCTATATGAATTGGTATCAGCCACTTCCATGCTACCACTGAAGAAACAAAGTGGGCACAATCTAATCCACAGAAAGGGGGCAGATTCCCAGTAAATCAGTGTAAGTCTGTGGAAGACAGCATAACCACAGTTGCTTGTCTCATCAATCCAGGACTTACTGAAGTCACTGAAGATGTTGCCATTGCTTCAGTGGGCCCCAGGGTGTCTTAGTGGCTGTGGCTGTTGCAATTGGAAAGGTTGATGAAGAAATGGCTTCCTTATTCTCCAGGCTTTCTCTGCAATAACAAAGGTAACTATAAAATCAAATCTTGGCTTTTATCACCATCTTCACAGCTTCATGAACATCCCTGACCTGTCTAGTACAGTGCCAGCCAGAGGTATTCCAAATAGCTCTAAAAAAGCACACGTATTTCATTGTCATTGTGCAGTACCATAAAGGGATACAAGTTCAAACCCCTGACAGCAATAAAGCAGATCCATGAAAGCTTTCTCTGAGCTGTATATTAGCCTGGCTGCCCTATCACATGGAGCTAGTGCCCTCCAGACCAACCCTGGTAGCCCTGCACAGCACTGCATTGTGCAATGTGCACTTTAATGCTAAGACCTGTGGCTGCTGTTGCGAACAGAATCATTAGTCACAAGGTCCCTGGCAATTACGTGTGTATTAAGCAGAAAAGAAAACTACAGCAAAACCTATATACTTATATGTAAAAGACAGAGAGAGAGATTCCTATCCATCCTCCAACTCCAGGCTGCCCCCTGCCTTCAAAACCCTGGGGAAATCCTGTACAGCTGTCCAATCAATCACTGGGGATGATCATAGATTTGTATTTGAGTCCTACTTATAGTTCTTTTCCCTCAGTCCTTGCCTGTTTGTATCTCCTGGGATTATAACCTGATGGAAGTAAGGATCATGGGTTCCATGTAGGCAGTTTCATATACTAACAGGAATAGCCCATCTATGTTATCCGTCCTTTATCTCAAAACAGAAAAACCATAAGTCATAGCGATGTATCCAGGGTACTCTTCTGGACCTCCCTACTCCCATATTTCTTCTCTATTTTAGGATAGGACTAGTATGGCCTGATTTCAGGTACCTGCAGCAAAAATATCAGCATCCAAGGTAGCCAATCTAGGTACTTCTAATAAGCCACGGATGCTTTTAGGATGCAGTCATCTGAAAGTTTAAGACAAGAGAGTGCTCTTCAGTGCCCAAGATGCTCCTGTTCCTCCTGCTGCCCAGGCAGGCAGTCCACAGCACCAAACCAGTACGGTGCAGACACTGAAGAACTCAACATTTCATCAGAGACGTCTCACCCCGTGAGACTCACGATGCTTTGCTTTCAGTGAAAAGGAGGCCCAGGTTTTCAAAACCACTACCCACATATCCACAAGTGACATACCAGCATTAATGGGCTGTTTGGAAAAATGGTCTTAAAAAAAATTTGCCTGATTTGCTGAGGATCTCTCAGAAAGCACATACCATACCAAGGAATCAAACTCAGCAATGTCAGCGTTCGAGGCTAAAGTGAACGTTCTCACTAGACAGTGGCCGGTGCTGGAAGGTGGTGGGCTGGCTCTTGTGAGGAGACAGCCAAAGGGACAAGGGACCGGCTTTAGAGGGTCAGGCTTGCTGTCCCATCACCCCCAGAGGGATGGAAGGAAGTGATGGGGGGCTCCTGCCAGTGCAGCAGTTCTGCCCCTTACTCCAGCCCCTGCCTGGGATCAGCATCTGCCTCTGGCATTCCAGGAGGGAGGCTGCAGCAGCGGCGTCCAGCAGTTTGCTCTGCTCTGCCTACAACCAACTGCGAAAAGTGGAGACCTTGCTGTGCCGGTGCGTGGTCGCTGAGTGCTGCTCTTGCAGTTCCCAGAGAATCAAAGCTGTCAGAAAATCCTGCCAGAGGGCAGCAAATCCCTACAATTATGCTTTTAAAAATTGCAGCATGTGGTTCTAAATTGCAGCGTGTTGAGTTCTCCCTGTGGGAGCTGTACCACCATCGTGCCCCTCTGCTCCCACGCCTGTCACAGTCTGCTTGGGGAGGTGTGGGACCAGTTGGGCTGGGCACATCCCTTGGGTGTTTGACACTAAGTTTCAGGGAGCACTTCCCACGCAGGACAGTGTCATTTCCTGCCCTGGGACACTTAGTGGCACCAAGCCCTGGGGCAAGCAGGCTCAGCACTGCCCAGCCAGGCTGCACCAAAAACCACGGGACTCGCCGGGGGCTGCTCTTGATGGGGTCTGCCCACTGGTGGGAAGGGGGGAGGCTCAGCACTGTCCCAGGCCATGGGTCTGCATGTCCCTCCTTGGGCAGAGCTGGCATGTCATTAGCCACACGTGTGGCTCTGTGCTGGATATACTGATTTGCTGCCCCAAGGCCCTCTGAGTTGACACATAGGAAAGGCAGTATCAGCAGACTGAAAAATAATGAATAATGAATGATGATGATGATGATGATGATGATGATGATATTATAGGTTGATGAAGACTTCAGGGAAACGGCAGACCACTTTGCCCCTCTGAGAAAAACTTGTCATAGGGGACAACAAAGAAAGTTATTTGTAGTCGCACTATTATTAAGAAGGAAACATTTGCCATTTTATATTCTGTGCGAGAGCAAATCACAGGTTTACCGACTTCTGATTTTATCCCGTTTGCCTCATTTAGCCATCACACAATCACACACATGCTCCAGCTGGGAACAGGTTCTGCAGTCACTCGTTTGCAGCATGCAGGATGTCCTATGCCCAAACTCTGCTCAAAATTTTTCCTTTTACCCAGGCTTTTCAAATTTGCTTCCAGTTGTGCAGAATTGCACCACACTTAAAAGAATATCCTCCTTTTTCCACTAGGTATTTCATTTGTATCTGTCATAATTGACAAAAACTGGTATGCATGTATCCAGTTATACCCCTTCTGCTAATTATATTTTTCTCTGTAAGCCAAAGCAACACAGAGGCAGCCCATCCTGGTGTCTAGCTGACAGTGAAAATGCACAGTGGGCAGCAATTCCCAACAGAGAGAAAGTAGAAACACTATTAATTTATATGACAGCAAACAGCTCTAGCAAAATAAGCTTAAAACACACAGTTCTGAATTGAATATGCAGAGAGATGTACTTGCACCAGATCACTGGATGCTGCTGAAAAAATAGGTGGCTAAATGATAAGAAAAAGACTAAGAATTCATCAGATGCTATAAACCCTGTATCCCTCTCCTCCTATTAATCTAGAGGTACATAGTTGCAAGCTTTGGCATTTATCTTGTAACAAAAATCCTACTCCAGTGATGCTAGACTATTCATATCAAGGGATTAGAAAAAATACATACTATGAATAAAGACAATGATCTTTTCTCCTTTATGGTTAACAGTGTTACAACAGTATGACATGGACGCAGCACAACCTTGATGGGCTTAAAAAAAGCTGCCTCAACAGGCAAGCCGATTGCCAAATACCCTTATCAAAGACGTTCATGGTTTTCGAAACAAGCCTTTTCACATCCACAGAGATCCAATAAAATCCCTGGATTTTTACAGAATAATCCTTTTGTCGACTTTTTATCAGCGAGGCAAAAGCTGATACACTCAGAAGTCTGATGAGCCGGAACAAGTTGTGTTCATTCAGCAGCAAATGTTGCTCCCTGTCTCGGATCTGGATTTGGAGGCAACATGCTCAGAGACTGGTGTCAGAGGAGATGACCCTGAGAGCCGCAGAGCTTGCAGAGCTTCAGGGAGGACAGTATGGGAGGGTGTGTTGCTGCCATCCTCTACCTTCCCTCATACGGAAGGGCACTCGTTAGACCAGAGCATCCTTCAGCGATTTGCCTCCATGACATTTTGCAAAGTATCTCTGTTATGGTGGTAAATGCAGGGAACTGAATATGCAGCATAATGAATAATAAAAATGGCACAGGACCTCACCTCACCATTATCTGACTGACCCAGTGACACTGAATGGCTTATTATAGCTGATTCAAGCCCCTTTAGTGCAGTGCTTCACTGATCCCTGTAAAGGTGCTAGGAATCTTGAGCAGGATGAACTGCCAAGGGACTTTTTATAGTGTTTGAAATTTAGAGCAGGGCACCCAGAAAATGCTACAAATTAAAGGATGAATCTGTGGCAGCAGAGCTATGTCCTATAGCACCTGTAAAGAATAAGCTGGATAAAGCACCAAAAGCGTTTTAACACATATATGGCAAGTTGGAAGGCAGGTGCTGATAACAATTTTGCCATAAAATTTAACTTACTAAAATGAAAGTTGGGACTGATGGACAGAAGAGAGCAGATTTTAGCAGATGGTCTACAAGTCTGTGCAGGGGTCATCAGGACAGTCATCTTGCCTCTATCAACTCAGGTCCTTTTGCCACCATAGTGGACTTTTCTTATGAAGTACGCAAGAATACTTGCATTCTGGTGGTGTACTAGACAGATTGATTCCTGAATATGGAAAATCAAGAAAATTGATCAAGTGTCCTTATGCTATTTACTTCTCCTCCACTCCATGCTGCACAGATGTCTCTCACCTGTAGACAATTACAGCTGACAGTTGTCCAGCCTGGGAGATTAGACTCATCCCTAGTCCTAGCAAAAAGGTGGATGGTTTGATGGGTTGATTTAATGGCCCATTGAAACATCCATAAAATCAGTATTTATGTTTAGCTTGTACTTCCCTGGGGCTCTTGATGCCAGTGACTGGGTCATGTTCTGTCATACACTGAAATAATCATGAAGGTGCTTTGGCCTATGTACAGCCTGGCAAGGTTCTCCGTGCTCCATACCATGATTTACAATTTTTAAGGTTTTAAGGTTTTTCAGTGTCCCCCCTTTAGCAAAGAGGGTAGCCTTTGCACTAGAAGCTATAATGTTTTGGATGCTTATGTTATAAAATCAGTATAATGGTCTGAATCCTGAATAGCCTGAGTGGTCTGCATTGGTACCACACTGTCTTCACGTGACAGCATAGTAGAAAATTGTATCGATTACACCATGTGCAAAGCAAGGAGATCCACATTATTTGAGGCTAGGTCAGCCTCAAGGCATGAAGACGGTGTTCAGGCGTTGGCTCAAGCTCTGACTCCCAGGTTGCCCACGTTTCCTGCCACGTTTCTTATTTGCTTGTAGTTCAAAATACCCACACTGAGAAGAGCCACATTTGGGAAGATGTGCTTAGAGGGTCACAGCACAGTGTAGCTAGACACCTGAGTTCAGGCTGTGCTAGAAAAAAGTTGGAGCCCACTTTAAGGCATGAGAACTGCTTGGGCTCTCCCCCTCCAGGGAGCTCCTGAGCGCATGGTGTGTCCATGCAGCACGGACCAGATAGGGGCTTCGTGGCATGTCATTGATATCCTGTTTTTCCTACATTTCTGAGGTTGCTGAGAGAAAAGATCAAATACTGAGAAATTTAGTGCTGATTACTCTTATTCCTCACAGTATTTTAAATTGCGTTGAACTGATTCTTTTAAGAAGTGGCCTTCCTCTGTGACCATTTTCCTGATTCAGTTGAATGGTAAACACTAACTGAAATCTCAGTAAATGATGCTTGATGTTCTGAGCATATTCTTCTCACAAAAATTAAACAAAAGGTTAGCACTGCACAATAGGAAGGAGTTGCCTGTCCTCCCACTACCTTTCCTGGGAGTCTAGCAGAGTTACTTTGTGCTGGCACTAGGGTAGGATCGTGCCCCCGGACTGTGCAGAACAAACACCCACACGCACACAGGAGTGATTACAGCCTGCACCCAGCAACAGCAGATTCCGGTGACATTCCTTTCTTCCTCCTCCTACAGAATAGCTGTAATGCAACAAAAAAAAAAGAAAAAAGCATTTGATTCCCTCCCTTCCCCCCAGCAGAGTGTTAGGAACTAAATGTTATTGTTGGAGGAAATACAACAATTCAGTGTTGTCAGTCCAAGGGATTACTGCAATTATTTTAAGCCAGGAGTCATGTAAACCTTGGTAAGCCTCACATATGGATGGAGACTTGGAACAAACGCAATGAGCCTGGCTCAGTGGTCATGCCCCAGCGCAGCCTCTCATCAGCCGTCACAGCTCCTGCTGCTTCGCTGGTAGCACAGAGGGGATAGTTTAGGGAACTGCTGCTGACTGTACATGCAGCAGCTGGTGGGTGCTGGGAGCTAGTGGACTAATGCCAGCGTAAAAGGAAAAACACAAGGGTGAACAAAGCAAACATGAATATTTCATGCCTGATTTTCAGCTACTGCAAGTTCATAAAAGATATACCATCTTCAGGCAGATGAGGTTGTGCCCCTTTAAGAGTGGAGAAATCACAACAAAATTAAAATAGTAGGTTGCATTCTGGAAAATCACAGATCAAGTACTTGCTGTCAAAAGTGGGGTAACTCTGCCACTCAAATTAGCATCTTCACTGCAATCAGGTCATCTTATAATCCGATTTTAATCCACGTATACTCAGAGCTGAGTATTGCTGCTGAGATACAAATACAGCAACGATGCTTACACATCACTGTTCCTTCCAAATCACAGTACATCAGTACCTGAACTCCTACAGAGGCCCAGGAAGAACTTGTCTTGTTCCTTCCTCCCTCTAGGTTTAGAAAAATTGTCATTTGTCCAAATTCCACAAAATAAAGTTTGATACTGAGAGTTAAGAGTACTCGTGTGGAGCAGTTCAAAGTTTCCAAAGGGCTTCAGTTCATGCTTATGCTAATTAACCCCACAAAGTAGTGTTGCTTACCATTGTAGGTAGTCAAGGACTTTTCAAGATCTTTGTACGTGACTCAGTTTCACCAAGCTTGAAGAATCACCTTTGACAGAGCAGCAAAGCACTGTTTCTGCCAGCTTGCATCTCACCTCGGGGCAGTGCTCCCCCACAGCTCCCGCTGCAGCTCACTGAGGGGAGCGGGAGAAACATCAGCGTTGCCACCGGAGCCTGTGCTCTCCCATGTAGGGGACCCTCATAGCAAACAGCTCCCACCAGCACCTTGGCCTGCGGAGCCAAGACAGCCCAGCGCAGAGGAGGCGATACCTGGCATGAGCCTGTTTTGACAGCATCCCCATCAGAAACCTTGTGCTGAGTGTTAAGATGCTGGCATTGAAGCTCACTTCCACTCCCCATGGGAAGAGACATGAGCAGCTGTACACAGGGGCAGGGATAACAACACAATGTGAACTCAAGTACAGCTGCCCTCTGTGGAGTGTACATGACCCACCACCCAAGCTGCCATCGAGGAGTGAGGCGTCAGTCCCATGGGGTTTCCATACCACATAGGGCAAGTGGACAGATGTTTTGAGGTGTTGGAGCAACTTGAGGTGCTGGAGAGTGTCCAGAGAAGGACAATGGAGCTGATGAATGTTCAGAAGGACAAGTCCTATGAGGAGCAGCTGAGGGAACTCAGTCGTTTAGCCTGGAGAAGAGTAGCCTCAGGGGAGACCTTATCGCTTCCTACAGCTACCTGAAAGGAGGTTGTATTGAGGTGGGTGTTGGTCTCTTGTCCCAAGTGACAACCGACAGGACAAGAGGAAACAGCCTCAAATTGTGCCAGGGGAGCTTTTGATTGGATATTAGGAAAACTTTCCTCACCAAAAGGGTGGTCAAGCATTGGAACAGGCTGCCCATGGAAGTGGTTGTGTCACCATCGCTTTAGAGACATGATTTAGTGGTGGACTTGGCAGTTCTAGGAGACAATGATCTTAAAGGTGTTTTCCAACCTAAACAATTCTATGATTCTTTGACAGAAAGCCAAGGTAAGGAGCAGCTTAACTAAGGGGAAAACCTAAATGATTTCTGTTCTACCCCCTTGAAAACCCAGCATCTGAAGGAGCAATATAAAAAATTCTCTTAATAATCAGCTGTCTAATTGACTGAGAAGGTTATTACTAGCATGGAAATAAACATCATTTTTCTAAAACCTGCCCACAAATGCCAGAATGCTTGACTGTCTGAGGAGAAAAAGCAGGACTGAGACTCTGGGCTGCTTTGCTAGTCACAGATATTGGAGGGCACCTTAAATAAAAGCCAGGAGAGTTCTTGCTGTAATGAAAAAATGAGAAAGGAGCTCTGACTCTGTGAGAAAACAAGCTGCCAGAGTGTTAAAATATTATCCTAGTAAAAAAAAAAAATGAAATGTCTGAGGCAGCCACATTTATTGTTGAAATAGGAGCAGCCGCACAAGCAAGTTTAAAATGTTATCCTTTGAAATTAGGGAAGTCTGCTTATTTTTAGCTTGTTAGATGCTGTTAGCTTCCTGTATAAACGCGGTTACATAACAGGCATAATCCTCATGGCAGCGGGGGCCATACGTGCCAAGCGATAAGGTTACACAGCTGCCTGGGAGCTTGCTCCCACCGGGTGGAAAACAAAGCTTCGCGCCCCTCGGAACTGTTCTGCTGCTTCTGGGTCAAACTTACAGACACACGTGTTACAGCACACACTCACTTGCTCATTCATATACATATGTAGGTATGTATGTATACTAACATACATCCCCTTGCTTTCTTACTGCACCTTAAACAAGGTATTCCTTAGATCAGAAAATACTATCTTGACATTACTCTGGTGACTTTGAAGAAGGGTGTGTTGTTAAGTATTAAAAGCAGCAAAGTTAAATCTCAAAACGCACGTTTACTTGGGGAAGCTACCGCAGGCGTTCTCCCCTCTGTTCTAATGTGACCTCTACCTGCTCCTTACTGCTGCGTGCTGTGGTATGTGGGAAGCACGTGCTGCCGCTGCTGAACAAGAGCAACTTACAGGCTTTATTCTCATTAAGCACTACGTGACATCATTGGTTTTCCTCGGGTTTTTTTTGAAGGATTGGACTTCTGTCTCTGAGAAGCTGTGTTGTTCCCAGCCTGTATCGTTCTTCGAAGTGTACAGAATTATCGTTCCCGACTTATTTTTAGAGTAAGCTGTGTTTGCAAACACTCCCACTCTTCGCGTCTGGCCCAGATTGACAGGAAAATACTTTTCCTGAAATGTAAACAAAACAAAAAAAAAGTAGTTGCGACTGCCACAGCGTCTTGACCGTATCAAAGTTTCTTTGGCAAAGTCTTTCATAGGTCTTCTTATTACGCGTGATGTGCATTTGTAATTCGCTATCTACAACAAATGCTTTCAGTGCAAAACTGCAGCAATTTTTAATTTAAGCAACATTTTTTAATTATTTTAGCAGTTTTTAACAGATGAGAACTGCCTTGCTCATCTTTCTTTTACTTTAAGATTGAGTGGCTGAAGGCGACTTCAGAAAAGATGTTAAATACTGAGTTTCTGAGTTGTGCCACTCCAGGCGAGGTTTGTCCACCCTGCCTTTGGCATCGGGTGAGACACTGAGGTCTGGGCTAGTCACCACAAGGAGCCATTAGCTTTGGGGGAGCCCAGCATGTCAGTTCTCCCCTTCCTGGGCCAGATATGCCACCCACTGTCCCCCACGGAGTGGGGCAGAGGCTGCCAGGTGCTTCCTTCCCCCTGCATCACAGACCCCAGGGGGTACGGGTTGGGTGAGCCACTGCCCGTGCTGCCAGCTACTCACCAAGCTGCTTACTCACGATGTGTTGGTGGCTTCAGTGGCAATACTCAGGGCTTTGCTACCACTACCCTGTGGGTTTTGCCCACTTCCTTAGCCCTGGCTCAGCTGTGTGAGCAGCACAATGTGAGTCAGATAGGGGAATTAATCTGGCTTTAAGAAGAAAGCATCAGGGGGAGGCACCTTTGTTTTTTAACAAGGGAACTCTTGATGTGGACGGTTTCCCAATCCAGGTCAGTGCAAGGGCACCGAAACTGCCGTGCCACCACAAGCAGGGGACAGCACATCGCGATACAGTGATGGGAGTAAGGGAGAAGGTTAGGAGTAGGAAGAAGATGCCATTGGCACCTGAAGCTGGTCAAACTGGGACTGCAGCCCCCCACCCTTACCTGTCAGACTGAAGTAGAACTGAGTCCCACCCTTTCCATACATTCATGAGTTCCTCAGAACATATATTTTATGAAGCAACACCCAGAAGTAGTGGGAGAGAAAATGAACACATTTCCCCAAATTTCAAAGTTTTTGAATGCAAATTCAGCAAATCTGACAAAAGCCGGAAGCCTGTCAGTCATGTTTCTGTTGGTATTGTTTATCCTCTGATGAGAAGCAGAGGATTAGAGGACTCTACAGCTCAGCATTTGGGAAGAGTAAAGATATGGGGTCTGAGTCCATTATCAGCTTGAAGCTGAGGTGGTACAGATGAAATGTACCGCCCTGGATGTCTTCAAGGCCTGGATGTCTCCAAGGCCAGGCTGGATGAGGCGTTGAGCAATGTGGTCTAGTGGAAGGTGTCCCTGCCCATGGCAGGGGGGTTGGAACTAGATGATCTTTAAGGTCCCTTCCAACCCAAACCATTCTGTGATTCTGTGAAATACAAGAAAATCTCATTCCTATTACCTCCAGAAACCAGTGCCCACTTCCCAGGTTCAGCCGTGCTTTAAGAGCTGGTTCTAGCTAAAGGACATCATTGTAAAGGTTATAGCGCAGTTCTCTGCTGCCTTGGACTCTCCCTCCTCCAAACAATTCTAACACAGATAGAAACTGGATCATGTCTCTCCAAAGAGCAGACCATACCAGAATAAAAACTTTTAAAAATTATGTGTAGCAGAATGATCAGGCAAGACCTACAACAATATTTACTAGGCTGTAACGAAAAATGAACTTTGCAAAGCTTTCTCTATTTGCTCTTTATTATGTGTACTACAGTAGAATCTGGAGTTTGACTTGATCCAAAGTACCATCAAAGACAGAAGTGCACTTATAAAGAAAAACATTTTCAAGACTGCAACTGTATGATATTGTTTGGGAGGATTAATGAAGTAGGGGGGGGG
>NW_010234895.1:38132-56585 GCF_000690775.1 Eurypyga helias
GGGGGGGAAATCTCCCCTGCAGTCCAGATAGTTAGGCTTTGCAAGAAAGCCTATTCATTTGAATTTGAATTCAGTGATGAGACCTGAATTAAGTGAATCAATTAGTTCATCACTTATTTTGAAGACTAATATTAATTTAATGCTAACAGAAGATTAAAAAATGCTCATTACCAAGCTTTTTAATGTATTTCCCATTTCTCCACAGGGAAGAGAACAAAAAGACACCAGGATGTCAGTAAATCCTCCACTGGAAGGGTGCTGAATCCCCTGATGGGTGCAAAGCACCCACAAAAGAAGGGAAGGGAGCAGAGGAGGCTTTGGCTGGCTGACCTTATCCTGATGGGTGACCTGTGGGGTTAAGGGGATCAGACGCAGCCTGACTTTGGTACTGGCCGGTGTAGTTAGTGGTCCCACATGGGAGCACACGAGACATGGGAGTCCTTGCCTGCAGCTTTGCAACCTCTACCTGCCCTCAGGCTGCCTCCAACCCTACCACTGGCAGCTGCACTTGTGAAGAACTTCCAGGGACATTGATTAATGGTAAATCTTACTTTCTTTACAAAAGAAAGGGCTCTAAGTAGCTGAAAAAGTAAAAAAAAATCCATAAGATTACATTCACTCAGATGCTTGGTTCCTTCAATAATTATTAAGACACCAGACCAGATTCTGAGTTTGGTCTTCTACCTAAGACAACATGATGATGAGGATGCAGAACTAAACTTGCGGTTCTTCACGGAAATATATGAGCCAGATTCAAAGACCTGTGTTTGCAGATAGGTGTACTGCCACAGACACTCGTACAGTCTTCTGTGAGAAGTGGTAACCTAGGCTAAAGAAGAGCCATAGGGCAAATTTACACCTGACATAAACTGAAAGAGCTTATGGACTTTAGCAGGGCTCTGTCAGTGGACCCTAACAGGGAATATATATCACAGGTGGAACCAGGAATATTGCTACCTCACCCACAGCATTTGTATTGTTTATATGAACTTCCCCCGAAGTACCAGAAGGTTAGCTGATGAAGACCTGATGTCAGTTTAATTGAATTTATGTTATCCAAATAAATGGTGTATATAAGTCTCTACACAGCTTATTCTTATAATCCTGCAAAATTAATGGAAACATTTCACAAAGCAACTCGCAACACTTAAAAAAACCACATTTCAGTGACACAATGCATGGGCATTACAGCATTTTCACATCACCTGTGGTTTCAGAACACAGGACAGTATTACGCAAAGCAGGAACATCCAGCACTAGTGGCAGGTGTTTAGCAAAATTGGACTAAGTTTCTATGCTCTGAATGCACTAAAGAATGTGTAAGTTCCCCTTGAAGTTAACAAGCTGAACAGAATAAGGGAGCTAAAGCAGAATATATATAATCAATAAAAAATATTTGAAAAGGTAAACACCCTAACTTCAGTCTAAAGGCATAGTTCCTGAAAACTGACAGTTTTTCTAAACTTTAATTTTAATCCTTTCTCTCCTGCACCAAAATACTTCACTTTTGCCATCATCCATTGTTGTTATGCACTACAAAGTAACAGGTCAGCAGCAGAGCTCTCCTGTAGCTTCTCAGCACTGTCACAGTGTGACTCACTGTAGCGGGCTCTAAATCCCTATTTCACTAACTCAGTCCCATTTCAGTGTCCAGGTTTCAGGGATCATTGCAACCTTAACATATCTACTGCAGGTCTGTTACAATCTGGGTCTGTGGCTTGAGTGAATCTGAGCATCGCAGTTCACACCAGCTGTGAATCTGTCCCTGGCAAACCAAAGAAAGGGTTTTTTTGGGGAAGATTACCATAAGAAAACGTTCAGAGATAATAAGATATTGCAAAGAATTTAGAACACCCCAGCAGATTATAACATATAAAACATGCTAGTGTTTAATTTAGGGCAGTATCAAAAAGTAACTTAGCCAAAGAGGCTCTGTAATTATTTTACTCTTCTACATGGATAGATACTCTGAATCACTGTACAGGCTTAATTCAACTTTATTTTATTCAGGTAAAGCTTCTACTGTTGCAGCAGAAGGTTTACCTGTTGAAGGTATGAGTAAAATGTGAGTTAAGAAATAAGGAGATAGTAAAAAAGAGGGGACTGCTTTCAAAATGTTTTATATCAGAGGCAATTCCAGGAATTGGAAATTAAGAAAACAGAGTAAAACTATTTAATGCCTTTTCCCTTTGTAATAAAACTCTGCCAAGGAACAGAAGTCTTAGTGGGCACCACTTATTCTCTTGCACTGCCTCAGCAGACTCTAGTGAGCAGTATGAAGCAGAAGCAGCTGCATGGCTCCTAAAAGGAAGACATAAAGTTTTTGTTTTCTTGATCTACTGAACACAACACGAGCCCAGCGCTCCATTAGCCTTTGGTCAGGCAATTCACAAAATATTCCTGTCCATCCCTGGTAACACTGACACATGAATCTCTGCCTCATGGCTTCAATACTCTCCAGGCTGGGTTCACCAGTCACCTGGAACTGAGGACCCCTCTCTGAGTGACGGACTCGGATCTTAAAATCAGTGGGTGACAAATGGAGATAAGCAGAAGAGTCACTGTTTTTGCGGATACATCTTCCATTCTTCTTGCACAGGACTTTGCTACAGAGTTTGGCTGCTGAGGTCACATTAATGACATAATGTCCTAAGGGTCCATCAATGTACCGTTTCACCGTTGAACAGCTCTCCTGTAGAAAATAAAAGACTTGATACTTCACACAGTAGCTAGCATTATGTCCAAAGTTATTACATTTAAGAAGATTCTAGGTACAAAACTGTTCTTGGCTAAAACTGTTGAGATAAATCTTGTTGTATTTACATACTGGAGTAACCTTTGGGTTTAAGTGAGTTTACTTCCATCAGTAAGATTAGCAAAATATTAATCTTTGCCATATTGTCTATTTGAGTACTTGGTAGCAACATACAGTATTACACTACAGAGGAGTCCCAGTAAACAAAACCATGGTTTACATGTTAATCTGAGACTAACTAGTCCCTTAAACAGGATTTTCTGGTAACTGCTGACAAGGAGTTGTGCATGGGGCTAACATATTTAGTCACTGCTTGGGCCCAAATCTCTGCAACTCCTTCTACTAAGAGCCACAACATTTTTGGAAATCAGCACAAAAGTTGCTGCAATTGTGGCTAGAAAGTTTCGGTTCGGATTTTCCTCTTCCTCTGCCCAAGCCGGTGGTGCTTTTCCAGAGACCTGAGGAAGAGGAAAGCAGATTGCAGGAAAAGCAGAGCGGGCACCAAAGCCCAGTCCAGGTTCAGGAGCTGGGGCTAGCCTGCCATGCCTCCTGCGAAGCCCCAGTGCAGCCTCCTGCATCACTTCAAGAACGATTATTTGTGAAAGCCTGAGGAATATGGGAGGAGAAATTAGCCTTTGTATTGTAGTATCATGATTTTCCATTTGTCATTTCAACTCAAACCCCACCAGCAACCAGAGAAAATACACCCTCCCCCCAGCCTCCATTCCTTCTCTTTGGAGCTGTATAAATGACCATAGCTACAAAGTAGAACACTATAAAACAAGCTGTGCTTTGATTTGTGTGCTACTGCCTCAAAATATGTCTTTCTTCTGACCTGTACTCATTATTCCAAGCTCCAACAAATGACTTGCCCAAAGCAATGTGCTCTGAAGCAACAGGACTTGTCAGCCTAACAAAAGTGTAGAACTAACAAGACCTGAAGACCTGAAAGTGGTCCTGAACCATTGTCCTCAGTCGTTGGCTGATGACATCAATAAAGATAGGTGCTACAGAGGTTGTGGTGGCAGAGAAGGGGTATGGAGGTGACTCCTAAATACTAATAAACCCATATGACCTACCTTTGAGCTGGCGTATTGCATACTGCCCCAGAGAACAACTCCAGCTGCTCCCAAGGCTGCACTTTCACCAATGGTATTGACCAGATCCATCTGAAAAAGAAGGCCATAACCAGACATTAAAAAGTCAAAGATATAAAACTGAAAGTAAGAAAGTAGAACATGAGCGTCACTGGGTTTTTTTTCCCCAGAGGAGACGTCGGTCCTGTGGTATATCCTTCACAATAAAATTACTGTTTTGTTCAGAAAGCTCTTCTGTGTATCTCCAAAGGTTTGCATAGATTGCACTCATGAGTGGGACTACTAAATAACGAATGATTATTATTAATTATTAATATTATGATGAATGATCTAGTTTATCTACCAGTCTTTGAACAATTACCATACCTACGTAGGCACCATTTTTGGCAACTAATGATAGGTATGATCACACATCATTGAGTCATCCTTGCGGTACCTAATTGCAGTTGGTAGGCTTTAGGCAGGTGCCTAATTTTGTTGCTTTAGCAGTACCAGTACAGTCACAGAGCTGCTGTTCATACCTGCATGAATGCCATTACTCCAGGAAACATCTTTGAAAAAGCAGCCTCTCCCAGTGCTACGTAATGCCAAATGGGGGAAAAAAATCCCACATATTTGCATACTGGCTTAACCATGGCCACTTTTAGAGCTGCACCAATAAGCAGTTGGGTTGTAGCAATGGCAGTAACACAACTCTACCAGAGCACAGACAGGACTCACTGGTGCCTTGCCAACAACACGGCAATGATGTACCTTGCAAGTGTCTTAAATCCATTCCCTGAGACTGTGAATACTGTGTCAAGAGAAACGCAACTAAATCTTAGAAAATATGGGGGAAGGTTCTTCTTCCACTCCCATATTTCAAGACGTGATCAATTACATCTAAAGCCATTTCTACCTACAGTAATTGGTTAGAAAGTAATTCCTGACCACTGTAATGACAGATAATATTTCTCAATTTGATGAAGAAAGAGAAAATTCCTTTAAAAAGAAATAGACTTTACACTTCTTTTTTAAGAGAAAACAATCCAAAAGACTAGCCAAATTATCCCACTATGGTGGTGGCACCTTAGAAATGCAAAATAATAGAGTGGAAGGATGATGTTATTATTGCTAATTACTGCTAAAAATAGTTTGTTTGATTGTGACAGTGGCCCTCTTGATTTACCAATGCATAGTTAAGGAGTCCCCATTTCTGGAACATTTATGGCCCAAGAAACATAAAAGAAGGCACAAATAAATGCCTTGGGAAAGGGAGATTCTGCGGAAGCGTTGAAGACAATCACAGAGAAGTCAGAGTGAGCAGTGACTTTGACCCTTAACTGAAAGGGTGGACAAAGTAGTTCTGGAAAACCTGCAGAAGTCTGAAAGAGTAGAGCTTTCCAATAGTCTCTCAGGATGCAGAGTGATAGAAAGTCTAATTGATCTTGCCTGAAGTTTGTGGTGTTTTAAAGAATGTCAGTCTTTTAGAGAATGTCATTACTCTTAAAAGTGTATGCTCAGGTGCTAGTTTTATCAAAGGATAGTGGTGTGGGCTGCAGGTGTTACTTTCATGTGGGAAATGGTGTGGGATTTTTTCCTGTGAGAATTAATTTATCAGTTAAAATTAAAAAAAAAGTATGCCAACCAAACATCAAAATATCAAATGTTGAGAGAATGTGAAATTCAGCCTGACCTCTTGGTAATGAGGGTTCCCAGGCTTTCCTCATCTGCAAAGCATTTTATGAAGATTACCCAGATAAAAAGGCTGGACTGTGATTCTACATTAGCCACATGATGGTTGAGTGATTTAGCACTAACACAGTTCAGATCTCATTAACAAGTTAATGAAACCTTTTCAGACAGCCCAAATAAATAAGATATTTAGCATTGCTGGATGAACTGAGTCCTGAGCAAAACCCTAAATAAAGATTTTGTTAGCAATATGCTTTAGGAGTTAGGACTCAATAAATACAGCTTTTATTTCTTTGTATTCCACAGCTTGCTTCTGGCACTTGTAGAAATCATTTAGATTCAGATCCAAAAAGGGATTGTAGCACTTCACGTCTAGTTCATATGGTTGTAAAATAATAAAATCCAAGAGCATAACCCTTAAAGTTCACCTGGTTCTCTAAGCTGCATGAAGTCCAATGGCAATGATGATTTCACAGCTGAAGTTCCCAAGGCACCTAAGCTTCCACAGTTGTGCACACCTAGAATCACCGCCTTGCTAATGCTGAGAAACTCAGCACTTTTCTCAGGCTAAAGCCAAAATTTGGCATTTGACTGGAAGATATGTCACCCTAGGGATGCCTAAAGGACACTTCTAGCACCTGCACAGGAGTTGGATGCTGGTGAAAAAAGCAGCTCACTGCAAAAAATAATTGTGTGGGATTTCATGTAAACACTCTCCTTCCACCTTACATTTCCTCTTCTCGTATTCTTTAAAACAAAGGTCGAGTGCAGGAGTCCTCCCCAGGAGGAAAAAAAATTAGAAGGACATGGACTGATTTTTTTTCCTCTTCCTCCATGCTTAAAAGGTACATCACCTCCAGGTAACCCTCCATCAGGGGGTTATCTTCATCGTGAGCTTATGAGCAATGTTTAGAGGGGTGCCATTTCTCTTCCTGATGCCACTTCACCTTGCACCAATTCAATGAGGGTTCAAAGGCAGGAACCTGACCACAGCCTATGACTAATTCAGTTTAATAATTAGGTAACATGCCCACAAGGAAGGAAATAAGGTTTCCGACTCTCCTTTCCAGGCATAGTTACATCTTTTATTGAATGACTGACTCATGTTCGGTACCTCAAAAGCTACCAGCACCAACACAGAAGGGCCTTTCCCTGAATAACCTATGAAGAGGATGTTGCTCCCTCTCTTTTATTTTTTCTCTCTTGCACACTTCTTTTTATTCTGGTGATTCACTAACTCTTTCCTAGTGTCTAACACAGGGTTTTGTTTTCATCCTAACCAGGCTGGGAAGACAACTGAGCCAAGAGTTCCTGCACCAGAGGTGGGTGTCCTGACCACCTGATGGTCGCACAAAGAGGGAGGCACCACCACCAAACCTCCCTTGATACAGACAGGGTTAGCAAAATAGATGTCTCACCCCTCATTAAGATATTTTGAGGATAGGAAACGTAAGTGCCTCTCATAATGGCAGAGAGTGGCAAACTGGGAGCAGAGATAGGGAGGTGCATCCCTGCAGCCCCAGGTGACGCACACAAGCTCCACCAGTGGCCTCAGACACAGCAATCCTGATCTGGGGACTGAACATAGCTCCACTCCTCACTCAGCACAGCTTGGCACTAGCAGGGGCTCACTGGCACAGCTCTGCCCTGCTAGTGTAAGAAGTACCACATATGGAAGAAAATATGCAAGTTTAAAAAATTTTGGTCACCATTTTAAATATAACCATCTTGCATTTGTCTAGGTGGGGAATCCTATTTTACTCTTTCTATCACATCCTTGTCCATCCCTGTCAGAGGACTGTCCTGAAGGGACAAATTTATGGGTCAGCTCCCACTTAAGTGTTTCTCCAAGTGATAAGTCAACAAAGCCTCTTCCCATCTGATGCTCATTCTCGTTCAAGCTTTTGGGGGCAGTGCATGACAACCAAAGATCCCCAGAATTATGCTGGGCTATCTGAGCACACAGCTGATTTGGCAGAGAGGAGGAGACTCTAGTTCCTATCAATGCTTCTCCATACTGATGAGCCATCTTGTTCTTCATAATGATCCACCAAGTCACTGAATTGAACACTAAAAAAATGGGAGATGGGCTAAACCATTTCAGTTTTGGAGCTTGGGAGGAAACAGGACAGTCAGTTCTAGTTACATGTTGAGGAAAGAAAAATAAGTACATCTGTAATCTTTCCTTTAAATTTTGAACAGTCTTAGTTTCAGCCATGCTTTTTCTTTATTCAGGAATGGTAGTGCAAGCCTGGCATGGTTGCAGGGAAAAGTCTCTGTACACATGCACACCTGGTCATCAGAGAAGACTATCTGTAGGTGAATGAGAGAAGTTGTTATCCATTATTCATCATTTGTTAATTAACATCCTGCTTTATTAATGACTTCAGCCATCTAGTCAGGAAGCACAGATGATGCTGTGCAACTTCACTCTCCCACACAATTCGTAGTGAATTGTCAAGGCACCCAGTTTCTAAATATCCTGCAGATGGCAAACCACTTAGACGCATTTCTAGCAAATACAGAAAGCTTTCATAAAGATTTGGATCCCAATTCAGAATTTATAAACTGTTTCCAAGAAAATAACAGATTGAATTTCTCAGATACCTTATGCACAACTCACCTGATTTCCAGGTGCAGTCAGGGTGAAAGGTACAGCAGACAGAGCTACAGCATCCTGGGTTTTTCATTTTTCTGAAGATCTGCTAGACTTGTGTCTCTCCCTCAGTGATTCTGACTCACAACCATTCTTTCTATTTTCTTCCACTGTGATATTTACTGTATTTTTCATACTGTGTACAAAAGGGCTTACGCACAGGGCTTGAATGTGTCAGCAATTAATTCTGTTGAAACAGAACATCCAGATCTTGCACAGCTTGGTGGAGTAGCAGAGTGGTTCTCCTGGCTCAGTCCCTGTGACAGCTCAAGTATCTATTCACCGGGTATCCCAATTTTTCTACGGCCTTTTAGACTGTATGTCATTGCACTACACCAGCTCCTTGTGACATTCATGCACATTGTTGCTGGAGCTCAGAGGTTTCATGCCTTGTTGGCAGGTTTGTGAGTTTCATTTAGGGGCATGTCATGGGTCAGATGAGAAGCTCCAGTGTAGTTTAAAATCTGAACACACAAAACCATGTTTAAAATATTTTTAAAACATTATTTTCCTGATCATTCCTATTTAGAGTTTTCTTAAGTGCGACCCTGCAAGTTCCTGGCAGTCCCCAAGCTCTTCGCGCAGATGGTGTGTATAGTCTGGAGACGCATCAAGCCCTGTCCCCATGGCTGCCTGCAGAGCCAGGTGCTGTTCTTGTTGGAAAAGATGTAATGGAGCTTAACCCAAAGGTCTTTCTGTGCCACGCAGCCATATTCCCTGCCTGTGGAGTTTAAAGTGAACTTTAGAGCATCCAAAAGTAAATGGCTACATGCAACTGAAAAACAGGCCAGTGAGCTGAAGAGCATAACTTTAGAGGAAAGTCACTCCAAATTACCACAGTACTGTTCAGAAAATAGCTGAAGGTAAAAGTGTAACTTTATACCACCACAGGTTTTGAACCTGTGCATATCTGGTAACAGCATGTTAGTTTTCACAGCTTTCAGTAACATTTGTGGTATTTTTATATTGATCGACTAATTTATATTATAAAAATGTATTATTACAGCCTGCATTTGAAAAATGCTCATTTATTTCATAGAATCATGGAATCATAGAATGGTTTGGGTTGGAAGGGATCTTAAAGATCATGTAGTTCATGCTCTAGTTCATTTAGTTTCAGGGCCTGCGGTCTTCAGTGAAGGCATTTTGGACGAAATCCTGCCTGTACCAACCCCAGTGGCTCTTGCCTTCAGTGGGACTCGGCCTTGCCTATTTGCCCACAACTTCTGAGTCAGCTAGGCCCTGCAGTTTCCACATCACACAGAAAAGAGCTCCAAAGAGCCCTTGGTTACTAAAAATGAGGCAGACTGAATTCATTATTGTTTCTGTGTACCATCTGCCATGAGGGAGGGGCAGACTGAAGCACTTCCCAGGCTGTTGAGGCCTCACCACACCTTCCCAGCTCCTGGCTCCAGGCTGAAGCCAGATGCAGCCTGTGGTTTGCTAGACTGACCCTTGCCTTTTCCCTTGCCCCTTCTCTCCCTTTTGTTATTCTGGTCTGAGTCAAGAACTCATCTCTGGCAGCAACAGAAGTGAGCTGTCACGTAAATCAAAGGGAGGGAGCACCCCCAGATAGTCCTTAGCCATTGAGGGGTTCTTTCCATGAGGTCCATAGATTTCCTCCCCTCTCGTGGAACTGATAGCGATCAAAGATAAAGTTTCAGCATCTGCGACAACTGCTAGAGTAATCAATAAGCGTTTGTGTTCCTCTTTTATATGCACAAACAAAATCAGAGCCGTAATCATCCTTACATACTGAGAAAGTCTGGGATTTGTACACATGTAGCTTTACCATCAATGTTGTGGCCGCTATATATTTATTGAACTTTGTCATTGGTTGAAGGAACATTACGAGACTCAGAAACCTGGTTTCTTTGTTAAAAGGACTGCACAGTTTTAGCACTAAATGTTGCATCATGAAGGTATTTGAATGTGTTATACCTTGAAAAACAAGATGGCCAATGCTCATCATGCAGGAGTTAGGAACTCCAGGCCAGACTAGTTTACTTGACTGGTTTATTTCTAGACTGAATGATTTTACATTTGGATAAAGAAACAAAAAAGCCCTGAGGCTCCTTTCTCATGAAACTTTATCTTTCCATTACACTAATTAGTTTTAAACTTCATGAAAATTTGTGAAGTTAATTTCACAAGCTGTCCTGAAGAATTAAAATATCAGAATGAATTACTTCCTTAAGGAAATGATTTCTTTGTACTTTCTTTCTAAATTACCCTCATTAAAAATACACAATGTTATCCTACAGAAGTAGACCAAAGCACTGCAGTATTAACTATTGAAAGGTGTAGAGTTTTGCACTGTGACTAGTGTGCTTCCTTTTAGAGGGGTTGTCTTAAATATATATATATATAAAAAAAAAGCGTAAATGTTTTTATACAGGGAAACTTTTAGAAAATACTTTTTCTAAGCAGCTGTTTCTAAATTCTAAATTTTTAAAGAAGTCTGTCTGCTTACCTCTGTTAAAACATTAAAAGTATAGGCATAAAATGGTCTGGAGTAAACAAAAACAGGCAAAACATAGTCTTTTCTAGCAATTGAGGCAACACGAATTGCTTCCTTAACCCGAAAGTGAACAAACTTTAATGCATTTGGACTTGACTTCAGTATATAATCCAGGTATATAGAAGGATAGAGAGCAGTGCTTTCCTTCCACAGCCAAAGCAGGAGGTCATTGCGGGAAGACTCAATGGCTGGACATTTCCCCGTGTACGTCTGAGGCTGTTCTTTGTAATCATAATTGTAGCAGTCTGGGTAAAGATAGTAACCCCACAATCCATTTGGTCTCATGTGCTCAGCCAGAAGGATAGTGTTGTTCATAAAACTCTTGCCAGCATTTTCAAATTCCTCTTTAGCCACTTTCCTGATTTTGTCCTCTGACCACTGAGGATGCCGTCTCCTAACTATCTCAAGAGATTTATTTCTATAAATGCTTTTATTGCCCCAGTTCCTATCCCACTGGGGTCTCCAGTTTTCCCAGTCTATGACTGCAAGTCCCTGAAATTTCTTCATGGGTATGCAATAATCAATGTCAGACTTTGCTTTATGGAGGTGTTTGAGAAGACTTTCGTTCTGGGGCACCCCTCCATTGACAGGATCTCCGTTATCTGAGTAGTAGGGATAGTATCCCAAATGAGTGTGATAGAAGATGGTCACATTGGACCCACTCAGAGTCTCATTGGTGTTGGATACAATGTCAAAAACACTGAGATCCAGGTCCACCTTGTACCGTAGCCTGCACTGCTCGGTCGGTGCGTTCCAAACAACCATGAAAGGCTTGTGCAGAGCCAGAGGTGCGCGTGCCGGCTTTGACAGCTGAGCATCAACCATAATAAGCAGTGCTGCCACTGCTAACTGCTGGACCCAAATATCCATGGTATGTTTTTTTTCTGGGAAATTGTTCTGATGTGTCCTTGAAAACAAAAACGGGAGAAGACACGTTAGAAGCGCAGTAGCCACACTGGAGGCAGATGGGATTATGGTTGGATTTGCTTTTGTTAACATTATACCCAGCCCAAACAGAGAAAAGTGCAAAACTGTGATCTTGTAAAACTTAAGTCTGATTTCACATGCTTTGAAAGACTTTTTGACAGATTTCGCTGTCAGGAAATGTGCTCTGATGCTCAGCATTTTTTTTATTTTCTCCTCATGCAGACATCTCCCACAGTTGATTCAGACCTTTCCTTAACACTAATTTTCCCCCTGATGTCTACAAAAGATGAGTTAATAAAAGAAAGACTCAAAACAACAGTATGAAAAAGAACGTGCTGCTCATTTAAAATTTCAGCTTCCAAGCATGTTCTGCTATGGTCAGTCTGACTTGCCTAGCACATCATTACAGTGGAGCTAAGGCCTTCTTTACCATCAGTATATGCTAATGGTTACAATAGGAAAGGTAATTTACAAAAAAGGTAAACACTTCTACCTCACACAGATTAATCAAGAGAACTCAAAACCACTGCAATTTTCAGCATATCTGAAAAAGTGCATCGTTATCTACCCTGAATTTAATTTTCATTTTATAA
Organism: Eurypyga helias; assembly: GCF_000690775.1. Classification (NCBI taxonomy): domain Eukaryota; kingdom Metazoa; phylum Chordata; class Aves; order Eurypygiformes; family Eurypygidae; genus Eurypyga; species Eurypyga helias. The sequence goes on from NW_010234895.1 coordinate 50,356, forward strand.
ATGGATAGATGCAAGAGTGATGATAAATGTGCAGGCTAGAAGGGTGGTACTATTAATGACTTAATGGTCTAAGCTACTTATTATACTGAAAGCAAATTAAATATCAATATGTTAAAGAAAATAAATTATGTTAAGCAGATCTGAACTAGCCAGAAAAGCATGTTGTATCTTTGAAAAAGGGACCTAGCCTCTAGAAGTGGAGACTTAATAGTATTAATTTTTCCTCTCAAGATCTGCTGTTTTCCCTGACAGACACACTGGCTTGAGGACTACTAATACTCTGGGAGCTGCCAGAGCTGCAGGGCTGCTGACACCCCAGGCACCCACACCCCAGATGTGCACCTCCTGGGGCAGCTGTTCACCCAATGCCCACAGTCGGTTGCTCCAGAATATGCCCCTGCTCCTATCCCTGCTCCAAGAAGCACAGCTCAACTCTGTCTCTTGTCATTCAGGGCTCTTTGCTGGGGAATACAGGACCTATTATTGGTGCTGATGAGCAAACACTACACGGTGGGGTCCAGCTGATATATCAGCTTGAATGCAGACATCGTAGAAATTGTTTGCTCTTATGAACATTACTGCATCTGTAGTTTGACATGTCTTATCCTCTCAGTTGTTATCTTCTATCATTCACTAATCAAGTTTCTTCATTTTAGTCACATGTTAAATCACTGCAATCACTGTCTGCATTGCAGGTTCAATCCATGCACTAACCATGTGAATTTGAAATGTCCTGAAACTGGATATTGCCTATTTTTGCATTCATTTTTAGTGATTTCCTTCCTTGCCTGTAAAGTCAGACTGGAGTTGTCCTATCATAATTAGCCCAGCTTCACTGGTATTTTCTCACTCAGTTAACATCAGTTAATCACTTAACACCTTTCCTAGGCAAGGAGAGCTCTTCACACCTACTCAGCCATTAGCTCACAGCTGGCACCACTAGGTTTTTTTGCTTTCCAAACCAGTATAGAAAACACTACTCTAAATACTAGATTTTATGATTTTCCTGGGATATTGCCTTTTAATCTGTAATGGGATACCATATCTACAGCAAGGCTGCGGGTACCCCTATGCAAATCTCACAGCAGAACTTACTGAAGAAAAAAACTTTTCCATTGTTTGAAAAATATTGAAATGCTGAAAAATATCATGCATTACATAATCCAAGATTTTTTCCCTGTCATTTGTCCTTCCTTGCCATTTTTTTTAACCCCCTGGGCTTGATGTTTCTTTTTCTATCTGCCACTGCTCTCCTGATCTTCAGCCTTTCCCTTAAGTGTCTACCTTGCCTTTTTATGTCCTACAGGAGAGCCTTTCTTTCCTCTATCCCCAGTCTTGTGGTTTTCCATCTTCAGTCCCAGGAAAGCACTGAAATTCCACAACCAGTGGTCTGGTACAAGGCATCTTCCCAAGTAGTGGAGGAAGACACTTTGCATTAAGCCATGACTAGGGGCAGTGAGTGAAGAGCAAAAGACTGCAAGAAGCCACAACGCAGGACTCCTCAGGAGCAAGCCCTCATTAGTCACCTAGAGATTGATGCTCCTGTTGTTTCCTCACCCACTCTCTGACTGATTGCTTTGCATGCCAAAATATAGATTTAGCACCCAAGTTCTAATACTTTGCTCACAATGCTTTAGAACTTATTAAGGACAACATCCTAGAGTGAAATGGGCCATTGCTACAGGCCATCAGGCTGGTACGATGTACAAGCATGCCTGCTGGAAAAGGATGCCAGGTTACTTTCACTCCGCTGATATGCCAGAAGGAGGTCTTATGCTTGCAACTGGCATCTCTTTCTCTGTTTTCCTGCAGAGTCTTGCATAATCATCTAAGTAATGTCGTAGGCTGGGAAAAAAAAACAACAAACAAAAAAAGACCAAAAAAAAAAAAAAGCCTTTCCCTTCCTGTTATACAAACTGATGAATGCATCACAGCATTTTGCACTCCTCCTTTGATGCAGCAAACTGACAGTACATTCATAAGTGCTTTTTCATGATTTGGACTGGATTTCTTTCCAGTACATGAGAACAAACCCATAATATAAACAAAGTTTTTCTCAAAAATTGATGGCTCAGATGGAATGGGAAGAGCACCAGGAGAAAAAGAAAAGACCTTCAGTGAATTTCTGTGTAAGAAAAAGATCTGGGAAAAGATCCCAGCTATCTATTCCCACAATCCAAATGCCAATGTTTTTCAGTTTTGTGGTATGTACATATAATTACATCATTTTGTCAGGTATTAATGACTAATACAGTACAGTTCTTGTCTAGATCTGATAGTCCCAGGCATTACAACATTGCAGATGATAAAGCATAACAGAGGTAGACCATGAGATAATAATGCAGGATAATTCTAATTTATAGTTTTAGTTCCTGGCCAATTCTTGTCACTGTCCCTGACAAGGCTTTGAATCACAGAATCACAGAATGGTTGAAGTTGACAGGCACGTCTGGAGGTCATTTCATCCATCCCCCTACTCAAGCAGGATCACCTACAGCTGGTTACTCAGAACAGGTACAAAACACCGGGAGTGACAAAATTAAACTGTTTATCTCAGGACATGCTGAATAATTCTTGAGTCTTTTGATTGGATTGACCAAATCTTCATTGAAGTTGCGAAGAAGCCTGGATACCTTGCTCAACTTAGACATGTGGGTGTCTGCATCTGCAAGCTGAAACCCACAAAAAGTCTGTCTAATCCTGTTCAGGCTGTTTAGAAGTTAGGGGTCTGGTCAAGGACAGTCATTCAGAGTTCTGCAGTGGATACTGGACACCTCCCAAAGCTACTATAAGTTCCTATTTGAAGCTATATGGAATTAGTCACCCAGCTATTTCTGTTAACTTAGAAAAGGAGGTGATAAGTGCCTAGATTACATGCCTACGTTTTAGATGGCTAAAGCATCTCATTGCAAAGCATCTCACTTTTCCTGCTTCTTTCTATTACACACAGAAGACATTCCCATATACACAAATCCTTAGAGGAGTCAATTCTGAAAACTGTCCTTTGAAAAAGTTCCAACCCACGCATTAATCTGCATTTAATTCTGATGTTATTTGCACATGAAAATTTAATTAGAGATGCTTAATTTTCTTTAAAAAGGCATCTGAAGCAAAGTGAAACAAGTTTTCAAAGAAACAGGTAAGCCTGTAGTTCTGAAAGAGGGGAAGATAAATTATTTGTTGGTTCACAAATGCATGAAAAAACCTTTAAACAAGAACAAAACATCATTTGTTACAACTTCCACTGTTGTATCTTTGGACTATGGCCTTTCTAGTCTCATGCATGGGCACTAATTGGACTGCTTTAATGCCTGTTTTTTAATGAGCACAGACACTAAAGATTCTTCCTTGAAGCTCATTATCAACCTTGATTCAAATTCTCCCATTTTTTCTGATTCAATGACATATTCTCATGGTTAATTTAACTTCTCAAAGATGCACATAGCTTTCTGAGGCACTACAGCATTTTCAGAGAAGGATCTGTTCTCAGTGTTTCTGCTCTATATTCTAAAAACAAAAATGAATCCTTTGTAAGTGAAAGAAGTGGGGCCCGATCACAAATCCATTGAAGTTGATGAGATATTTTTTATTGTATTCAAGGAAAATTTGGATCATGTTCTCACTGCATAGAATAACATGTAGTTTTCTATTTGCATCCGTTTCTGCTGTGCAGTTTAGGATGAAGTGGGTTATGGCTGGATTTCAATAAATCCTTTAATAATGTGGTGAAATTTGCCATTTCTTGAACAGAAAAAGCAAGCTCATTTCTGCATATTCTTTTCATCATTTTTGTAAAAGAAAGAAGAAAAAGTTTGTTTTTCCCAAGAAAATGCTGTTAACTTAGCCCAACCTTTATTTAAACTGTGTTTGTAGGTCAGAATTCCATTATATTTCCATTTCCACATAGTTGATAACAGCTGAACTAGACATGTTAACCGCACATTTTGATTCCAAAATAAACGGCTTAAAATTAGTAAAAATATAGACTCTCACCCTAAAGAAACCTATTTGCATGGCATGTGTTTCAATACAGCCCAGTGGTGTTCTCCAGATGGCCAGTTCTGCTTCTCTGCTGGTTTTTATTGATTATCCTGGCTTTTTTTGCACTGTAACACATGACATTACAGCTGGTACTTTCGATTATGATTCATATGCTGGTCATATAGCTGGCCATAGTAACTCCATAGTAGCCAGCTACTGCATCCTCTCATTTTATACTTAGCTGTATGCTGACTTTTCAAGGAATTATAATCCATACGTTTAGCTATAACAGCATTCTGTGTTTTCATCTTCTGCTGGGTTTCATTGTTCTTGATGCCCAAGGTTTATAATCTCTTCTGGATAAACAGCTCATTTGTATGGGCATACTCACTGTTGAGATTTATCTTGCAGGAGTGGGACATTTTAAGTGTTTTGACTGCCTATGCACTTTAATGTCAACGGGCAACAAGAAGAATCTGCTATCAAATAAGCATTTCATAAAACTTAATAATCTTTCACATTATACTTCAGTTAACAGTTGATGTTCTGCAAATTTCATTTCATTATCATTCTTTACCTGCCAGGTGAGAAACTCACAGGATATCTACGTAATTTTTGGACTCATTCTGAAGAAATCGGTGTAATTTCTCCAGAGCTATAATGACAAAGTATGACATAAGGCGAAAGGGTTTTGAAGCAGAAGTTGCAATGAAGCAAAGAAAGTATGTAGATTTAGACCTAATTTCAAGTAGGATTTAAAAAGGTGGTTTAGTTGACATTTCAATCTTTCTGAAATATCATAAAGATGATCTTAAAAATTAATTTACATAATGATTGTAATGCCCATATCCGAAGACAAAGTTGGGCTTCTCTCACTCCTCCAGTTCAGGCAGAGAAGAGGAAACTACAGTTTCAAGACTGTTGCAATGTATGTAATATCATGTGCAGCAGGACAGTAAGAACTCACAGAGATGTTCTTTTACCTGTGAAGTATGAGTTAGGATGCACAACTTTCACCGAACTCCATCATTATTTCAGAATTCACAGATATGTTTTTTAAAAAAAAAAAAAGGAGGAGAAGAATCTGAAGTTCCTACAGTAACAGCCACTTCAGATTCCTTCATTAACCAATATCTGGCTAGCATAATTTAAAATCCAGAATATGAAAGATGTACAGTTAAATTGTAGCAGAAAGGTGATTTTTCCCAAGTTATGTAGCAGGAGTCATGCTTTGCAACCTGAACTAGGTTTACAGCACTTTACCAAGCTTGTTTTCAGTCTCTCACGTGCACTGTCGACTCCTGTCTTGCAACTGCTGAGTGTAGTGTTTGTTGCACTTACTTTCATTGCAGACACACATCCATTTTAATTAATATTTCTCATATCTGTAGGTAAGCATTTTGCTTGGAAAAGAAATCAAGTATGATGGCACTTCAAACAGAAATTAATGTAACTGGATTGTTTGCATTCCACTGAGGAACGTGCAAAATTGGTAGCTAAAATAAATGTTCTTTTTTGAATATAGGCTGACCACAGTTGGGGCAGAAATTATTATTGTGGAAATATAGACATTTCAACTGTATTTAAACTTTTGTTTTTCATCACAAAATCACATTTAAACGTAGCTTGCAACTAAATTGAAAAATCTTGCACATCAATACTTCATTCTCTATGAACTACAAATTATATGCACACAATATGCATTTACAAGGTATCGTGTATTTATCTACACATTCATGTATATTTCTCTGTCTTCTTAGGTAATAAAAAGAAGACCAAATCTGTCCATCCTGTCCCTGTCTTGCTCTCTCTCTGCTGTTATTCTTCTGTTTCAAAATTGTGCCAAAAGCCTTGCTTTTCCTGGTTTTGTTGAAAACCAGCTTGCATTAGATAAAGTGGTGAGTTGGACACGGACTGCATATCTATCGTGAATCCAAAAGTGCAAAGCTGCATTAGAGAGAGATTAAGTATCGCTTGAAGTCTCTTGACTCACATGTCGTCCTAATTCTCCAGCTATATTTCTCAGATAAGATTCCAAGTTATAAAGTGCACAAAAGAAGAATAGCTGTAATTTTTTTGCAGTCTTCCTCACAGGTCAATAAAAGTACAAAACAGACATAAGATTGACTTTCTTCTTTGCAATTCATATTATAGTTCACTTCCAAGAGTTCAACAGAGATACAAGATGTTGCAAGGCACGAAGAAGCATCCATTTTCTTTTTTGTGCAAAATATCATAGAATCATAGAA
>NW_010234896.1:0-2385 GCF_000690775.1 Eurypyga helias
ATATAAACACATTATACAGTTATATTTATAATATTTATGAATATTATGTATTAATATATGCACTTCTAGAGAAAACGGAAACATTTTCCAGAAGATATGGACTTGGTGAGAATTCACTAGAGGTTGGCACAAGTTATACTTGCAGCAACTGTAAGTCAGTTCTATTCCTCTGATGCATTTTACTCTCTTTAATTTATAATGCCTTTGCTAAGAAATCATTTTTTTCTTAATGTTACTATTCTCTTTTCACCATGGACCCCAAGAAGAAATTTCTTCCCTGTTATTTTTTTTCTTTTTATATGGGTGAATTCAGGTCAGTGACTGTTACTTTGTTTATGATATAGATTTGGTTTGTGAATAAAAAGGACAGACTGTTTTTTTATATTTCCCATTAGCCTCATGCCCTCAGCTCTATTTCACAAGAAATTCTGCTTTTAAAAACCCAAGATCTGATAAAAACTAGGTAGGAACTTACTCTTAGAGTTACTGTGTATTTAATTTCCTCTCTTTCATTCTGAGGTGAAGAGATAACCTTGTGAGAAGAAAATTGGGTCCACCTGCAGCTCTCTATGTACACTGAAAAAAAAAAAAATTCTTATTTCCCTATATAAGACCATTATGGATCAACATCTTGAATAGCAAATGTAATTCTGATTATCCCATCTCCCAAGGTCACGCAAGGACAGAGATACAGTGGTACTGCAAAAGGTGAAGAGAAAGCTAACATAGGTAATTGAAAGTATAGTGTAAGTAAAGATTAAGTAAAGATTAAATGGGGTAGCCTGAAAAAAATAGATGAGTAAAAAGGGAGATGTAATGCCGGTCTGCAAAATCAAGAAGACCACACAGAATTTGTACCAGGAACAATCAGTATTTCTTCAAATGCAAGAATCAGCGCTTACCCAATGCAAATTCTAGGAGAAAAAAAAAAAAAAGAGTTTTTTGGTTGTGGGGTTTTCCCCCCACCCCCCCACATAACGTATTTAACATTTTTAGTGTGTCTTAAGTGCCAAAAAATATAAATAAAATTACCAAAGAATTGATGGGGGAAGGATGCATCAAGATTATTAAGCAAGATGATTACTTGTTGCAAGCAGTTAAAGAATACAGTGGGGTAATGCATCACTTCATATTTGTCTTCTTCCTCTTTTTAATAAGTACATCTGCTGTTGCTCTTGGAGAAAGAAGACAAAGTGGCCTGATTTGGTGGCCCTATCCTTTCACATTCTTACACAGAGCTATCACAGATTGTTTTCATTAACTAGAAATGTGTTTATCAATGAAGGCCTGAAATGCTCTGTAAACATTTTTTAATAATGTAGGAACTTAAGAAAAAGTTCAGACTGATCTTGTGTAAGACTGAAATTAAAATTTATTTTCATTATGAGCACATGTTATTTTGAAGAATTATAAGTATGCGTGTGTTTAAAATATCAAGGATATTTAGGAAAATTAATGGAAACAGAGAAAAAATACAGATTTTTTTTGTTGGGTACTGTTGGTTTGAACTTGCTTTTCTACAAAATACAGAGTAAAATAACTGATAACTACTGGTGAATCACTTAGAGAGTAGGACTTTCTAACAGTAGAGTTCTAATCATGGTTTACTGTTTTCCTGGTCTTTCCCAAACAGTGTGCTATTTTTTTCATTGACGCTCAGGTGTCCAAACTTCAGATACTTGTGATATTAACAGGCTGCTACAATTTTTCTGAGGCATACAAACAAGAGCAGAGGACAAATGGTTTTAACAGTTCATATCTCAGCAAAAGCCATACAAGTGGGTGAGAGTATAAGTAATGACATTTACTTTCTCTAAAGTTCCATTAACACTATAAGTTTTATCTTATATCCTTTCTATCATATCAGGGCCTTAAAATCTTAATATCATATACAATGTTTAATCATTTGTCCACTCTGAAGGTTGTAGAGTAGGACTTGGAAACAGGACTCCAATGTCTGTGGCAGCTCAATTTTTGTTTTCCCTTCTACACTTTTTTTCCTGAGAATTTTTCCTAACTAATCACAGTAAAGATAATTGGGCTGGTGGACATTAGATGTGATATTATAGCTGCTATAGCTTTATTTGTGCTAGGCTGAGCACATGGGAATTTCACACTGTAACAGTGATGTTATTGTGCCTTCCAGTTCAGAAAGTTGCAGGCAGGATGTTTCATCCTGCCACTGTTTTTCCTGCATTCTCAGCTGAAAGACTGTGATGGAGAGAGAGGTCTCTGAGACAAGACCCGGTCTAAGATAAATATTTTATCTTTCCCGCTAGGTCTACTTGTGCAAACACATATCTACTTCTCTTCTAATTCAAGTATAAATGGATTAACTAAAAGTATGTATAATTAAAATTTGATGTTGTGCTGGGTTCAGCCAGG
>NW_010234897.1:0-794 GCF_000690775.1 Eurypyga helias
ATTCTATGATTCCATGCTATCCTCTTGGCAGGAGCGCTTCCCTCCTCAGCATGGCTGAGGGGGGGTTTGTCTGTGTGTCACCGGTGAGGTTGGTCTGCGTGCTGAGGCTGGAGCTGTTGGGGTGTGGGGAGCAGAGTTGTCCCTCCTGTGGTGTGCTCACACTGAGTCCTCTGTCTTCTCTCCCACACAGGGTCTGGCAGCTGGTCTCCGCCGTCATGTTTTCCGGGGTCGCCATCATGGTAAGTGAGGGACGTGGTCCTGGGCACCGCCAGCTCCTGGCTGCCAAATGGGTACCCCAGTGTGGCTCCTCAGTCCCCAGCATTCATCCCGCTCCTCTGCCTCCAGCAGCTGCTGCCTAGCAAGTCCTTTGCCCTCACCATGTCTCAGTAATGGGCTTTGCTGGCAGTGTCCTTGGCGGCTTGTTCCTGTCACTGGAGTCCATTTCCATTAGCTGGGTCATAAACCACACACGGCGTGGCAGCCTTGGCCATAGAAACCGCTCGTGAGGCCAGTAGCTGACAACGCTGATATTTCTTGGCCTCTTTAATTTCCAATTTCCTGGCCAGCGGCTCTAATCCCATAGAGGCTCGATGTCAGAGCACTGCTGCCCAAGAGGGCTTGTGCCGAGTCCTCTGGCCAGTGCAGGCTGCTCAGTCTCTGCCTTGCCTCTGCCAGGCCCTTGCTTTCCCTGACCGGCTCTACGATGCCATCTTCGATGAGGAATCGGCCAGCAGCAAGACCCCGATCCGGCTCTACGGAGGAGCCTTACTCAGTGAGTGCCGTGCGGCTGGGCC
>NW_010234898.1:0-1075 GCF_000690775.1 Eurypyga helias
GCAGCAGTTCCAGCAGGAACCAGGCCTGGAATGTGACCCGCCAACATCTCCCTGGAGATGCATCACCTTGGACCGCAGCATGTTAGCAGCAGGTTGGGAATGGGGCATTAATCCAACCAAAAAAACCCCAAACCCAAGCACAGATTTTTTTTCTTTGCAGCCCTTTCCTCCTCCTGCAGCTCAGGGTGTTGGAAAAGGCGGGCGACATCTCCGAGGATGGGAACAGGCAGGAAGGAGAGACAGCACTGAATGCGTGGGCGCTGCTCTCGCCGTGGAGAACAGAGTACAAACCCCGCTGCTGCCAAGCCCAGTGTCCTCAGATGCATCTCCCCAGCTCACCCAGCCGCAGTCGCCGGAGACGTCCCCGTGCCGTGCGGAGCAGGGGAGTCAGAGCAGGACAGGGGGAGCGCTGCGCTAAGGAGCCAGCGCTCTCCTGGGCCTGGGATCGTGCTCCTGCCCCACCTGCTCGGCTACAGGGAGATCCGGCTGTGGCCTGGGGGAGATGGTAGCCACCGGGGGAAACGGTCTCCTGCGCTGGGGTATGGTGCCCACCAGGAATGCGATTCGCAGCCAGCACTTGGGTAGGAAGTTGCAGAGCTCCGCGGCCTTGTCGGATCCGTGGCCTTTCCCCTCTTGTGCGGACCTTGGGACACTGAGGAATGACATTTTAACGGAAGAACAGCACAAGGCACGGTTGTGTCCCTCCTCCCCATCCTCTCTGGGACACCACAGCCAAAGCCCTGGGAAGAGCTGAAGCTTCAGGGGAGCACACCCAGCTCTGAGCTCCTGCAGCCTGGGGATTTCCCTCACCGGAAGCACCATCACCATCCCCAGCGGATTTCTCCTTTCAGGAGTTTGCTTAATTGCCCCTTGACCCCAGACAAATTTCTCCCATCTTCCCTCCATCCCTCCACCCAATGCCACCGTTTCCACAGGTTAATCCCAAACAGCTTCGCAAAATGCCCTCCTGCCCCGAGGTGCCACTGCCTCTTCCCGTACCAACGCCCCGTTACCGGGAGGGAGCCCGAGCAACCCTTCACCCCCGCCAGAGAGGATTTTATTATTCCCTGTCATG
>NW_010234899.1:0-213 GCF_000690775.1 Eurypyga helias
GCAGCCGCGGGGCGCCGCGCGTTCCCCCTTTTCCTGCCCTGGCGATCCCTGCACCGAGCCGGGATGGGCCTCCCCCGCCCAGCCGCGCCATTCTGCTCTGAAGCACCGTTCCTGAGGGGCCTGCCTGCCCGCCGAGGGCTCATCCACGCACCTAGACTTTGCTGCAACTCCGCCTCTTTCTCCCTCCAATTTATATATAATTCCACCTATTTT
>NW_010234899.1:330-21354 GCF_000690775.1 Eurypyga helias
TCAGGGCTCCCCTCAGGGCTCCCCTCAGGGCTCCCCTCAGGGCTCCCCTCAGGGCTCCGCAAGCCTCAGCGCAGAATGTGAGGAGCTGTGTGACCCCCCGGGTGCTGCATGGGAAAAAACCTGGCGGCATAACTCAACCCGGGGAAAACGGAGCATTTCAGGATTTGCAAATCCTAACAAAAATGTCCGTCTTTCAAGATAAAGCCAGTGTCAAAAAGTCTGTGACTTTTAATCTAAGGAAAGAAACTAAAGAGAAAAATTCCAAGCGAGGGAAAGGTTTTTAAGAAGGTTAATTAAAGATTAAGAGCTATTCAAATATTTTTTTCATTTTACTAGTTTCGGGTTGTACTTAATTTGCACAGTTCACTTGCATTGCTATAGTGCACAATAAGATGCAATTCTCCTTTAGTAAAGTTCCGTAAAGTGAAAACAGGGTGTAGCTACTTAGTCATAGAATCCTTTAGGTTGGGAAAGACCTTTAAGATCAAGTCCAAGTGTTAACCCAGCACTGCCAAATCCCCGCGAGCACCACATCTACACATCTTCTAAATCCCTCCGGGGATGGTGACTCCACCACCTCCCTGGGCAGCCCATTCCAATGCCTGACAGCCCTTTTGGTGGAGAAATTTTCCCTAATATCCACTCTGATTTGGTGGAGAAATCTTCCCTAATATCCACTCTGAACCTCCCCTGGTGCAACAAGAGGCCATTTCCCTCTTGTCCCATCACTTGGCACCTGGGAGAAGGGACCAACCCCCCCGCTCTGCACCCTCGTTCAGGGAGTTGTAGAGAGCGATAAGGTCTCCCCCACCCTCCTCTTCTCTAGGCTGAACACCCCCAGCTCCCTCAGCCGCTCCTCACAGGAATTGTGCTCCAGACTCTCCCCCAGCTCCATTCCCTTCTCTGGACACACTCCAGCCCCTCCGTGTCTTTCTTGCAGTGAGGGGCCCAGGACTGACCCCAGGATTTGAGGTGCAGCCTCACCAGCGTCCAGTGGAGGGGGACGATCCCTGCCCTGGTCCTGCTGGCCACTGTTCCTAGTGCAGGCCAGGACCATACTGGCCTTCTTGGCCAACACTTTACAGATGACAAAATACTAAACTAGAGATTATTATCAGTTGAAAGCGCCAGCACATTTTTTTCTATCCTTTTAGACACTCAATAGCACTGTACCTTTTATTTTTAAATGTTGTGAGGTCACAAAATAAACTGCAGCAGAATATCTGAAAAGCTGAGTTGTTGAGCTACCTACCTAAAATCTCTTTTCAGCACTTACCCTTTAAGAGCTGCTGTATACTAGACTGTAAGCATAGATTTAATTTTCCCCAAGAGATAATTTTCTTGCCAGCCATACACTGAAGCCTTTTGCTAGCTTAATTCTGTGGTGTCCTTACAAATCCTACAAAATAAAGAAAGAGAATCTGTATGACATTTGCAAAATGGTCATTTATAGTCAAAGACAACCTATAAACCCACCACCAAAAAAACTCTGGCATTGGTCAGGACTCCATGATTTGTCTTAGTGTCATACTTGGGTGACTGAGCTTCAGTGTCTTCCTGTGACTTGCACCCGACACGTCCTTCCCAACCCTTGGGTCTCAAGACGCATCTTGCCCAGTTCCAGGGCTTTTAGAAAAACCTGAATCTTGCTTTTAAAGGGATCCTTCCATGCTCCTGCTGTGCGTTGGTATCACCACAGCCTCTGCTTGCAAGAACACACCTAAGGCTCACCTGCTTGTGTTACTTAGGGGGTTGCAGAAAAGCGTCACCTTCATAATTTTCGCTCTTGAAAGCGATATTGGAATTGCAGTAAAAAGAGAGAAAAGCTTGAAACTTAACTGAGATTTCAACAAGATGTTTGCTGGTTTTTGTTTTAAAATTATTGTACACCTAGTAATAACCACTGCTTGAACAGGGTGCAGAGTAATTGTGAAACTCCATGGATTTTTACTTCTGGTTTTGCTGAATTCCTTGTTTAGGTGGAACACAGGCATGAGCTTTGTCTTCTTCCTTTCCAGGTACCTTCAGTCAAGATGCCTGAACCTGGTTTTTATGTTCTTGAAGAAAAAAGTGTTTTCTGCTAGGCAGGGCCCAAACTATTGCAGGAAAACGTTCTGCAGTACTGGAATGGATCTTGTGAAGCAATTCCTTTTAAGCCAAGTTAATCAAAGCCAGCCCCACATGTCTCTTCCTCAGGACCAGCCCGTCCCTCAGGGAAACCTGCTGTCTTCTAGCATACAAAAGATGCATGCTGCTAGTTAAATCATCACACACAGATTCTCTCTCATCCTAACTAGCCTGAGCTGATTTCAGGTGGTAATTGCACTCATCAACAAGTGAATGTGTTCAGACTCCTTCCGGACACCACAGCCTGGAGATTCTATAAAAAAGAATTCTTAAGGCCATTATTAGAACCAGAGAGCTCACTTCAAAAGGAGGTGAGTTGTCACCCGTTGCTTTCCAGGTTGTGTCTTTCCAATTACCCATGAATTGCCTAAAGTAATAATACTTTATAGGGCCTGTTTCGCACGTACGTAGTAAATCCAGTTAGATGGAGACTGCCTTTACAAAGCAGTGAACACATCTTCTTATTTCATTTTTTAAAAAATTATTTATTTTTACAAAAAAAACGTACAGAAGTTGCTTGGACCGTTGACACAACACTTGTGATTTTAAACAGCCACCACTTTATTTCATCCCTATTCGATAATTCTGGGCAAATGAAACAGTAAACTGTAAGGATTATCATTTACAGTGTGGAAGCTTAAAATAACTTACTGTTTTCATAAAGATGTTCAGGAATGAGAAATATTTAAGAGATGAAAAATAAGATGAGAACAGGATGTACTAGAAAATGGCCTTCCTTATTATTACAGAAAGATTGAGGTAAGTGGAGTACCACTGCATGGCACTAATCTGACTCAGTTTGAGGAAGAGGAACAGTCCGACTGCAATATAAAGGTAGAAAAGAACATGGTTGAAGTATTTCCAGTTTAAAAGCCCTTAAACATCATCTTTATGGACTGAAAACATCAAGTTTTAGGAGTCTCACTTTTCATACAACAGAAATATTCAGAATTGTAGCAAGTCTTACAAATTTATTGTCATATAAAAAGATTCAATCACAAATATTCAGGCTGAACTCTTGTCAAATACAAAATGAAGTATAAAAATAGAACACAGCATACAAGACTACAAGTAGTTAAATATTACTGAAACCAAAGTAACACTAGAATAATTGTTATTTACAAAATCTTGCCTAATCTCTGAGATCTTGAGTGACAGCAATCATTTATCTACCTCTTTCGCAGATCAACATGCAGATCTGACAGCTGCACAGAGCAAAATGGAAGTATACAAATCTATGTACACAGAGGCATAGTGCTTTGGAATGACTTCGTTACCCAGTCGTTACTGTGAAAAGTGGTTTTCAGTCATTTACACTTTACAAGTCTCACTGCATCCTCTCCCTGCCCCCTCCCACCCCGTTATTAAACACCCAAATGCAAATTCAGACAGAAACAAGCCTATTTTATAAAAGGGCCTCCTCACAAAAACCAACTTTGCTGTGGAAGTTGTGACAGTTGGTTGTTACAAAAGGACTTCTTGCTGGCAATTCACGAATTACAGAGAGGCAGTATGAAGTAGTCCCTGTTGATCAGTTTGTGCATTTAATATTATAAATGCACTTACTGGACAAGCACCAAAACCCCCCACATTTCAGTTGTGGAGACCAATATCATGACAGATATATACATTATTTTAAATATTTATAGAAATTTAATATACAAATGGCTCTTAATATACAATAAAATAATGGGGTAAAAATAAAAATCAAACTATGGTGAGAATACCACCATTAGGCACAAGGTATTTCTGGCGTTAGCAATTTTAAGGGAAGTCCAAAGACAGACCATTTATCATTTGTCTGGGTATTTCGAGATGGATCCCTTCAAGGTAATGCAAGAACCTATACAAAAGAAAAGTAAAAGTGACTATAAGGAGACAAACTTATTTGCAAATACGAGGCAATACTTTTGTTATTTGGAGAGGCAAATGTTCACCTTTGTCTAGAATTTTTTGACAAAATATTTTATTAAAATTCTTTAACTACCTCATATATCAAAATGTGGCAAGATTTAGGAAAACCAAAACTTACCTTCTTTTAGTCTTCCCTTGCTCTTTAAGCCTCTCAGACCTGCAGATACTGCGAAGGGTGGGGAGGTATTCAAGTATGCTGGCTTGCTTATTACCCAGGTTTGAAGGGCTTCTGGAAAATACAGTTCTGGCGACTGCCAGCCTCTTCTGTGCTTTTTTGTGAATGCTAAAATGGAGAACAAAGCTTTACTTTCTTGTTAAAAACACACTGGTAAACACACGGATGTCCAAAACTGCATCCCAATGGATTAGATGCCTGCAGCTTCCAATCACATGTTGCCTACACAGCATCACAAAGCTGCACTCAGACAGAAACAGGAGGGGACAGTCATTTGTTTGGCCAATGCTCTTAACTATGAAGACGAGCCTGGAGAGGTCGTCACGATCTAACTACGTATGTGAGGTTTGCTACAGGCAGGCAACGTAACAACGCATCTGTGGTCTTCAAAAATAGAGTGCCACGTGACTGCTATTTGCCAGATTGTCAAGACCAGATCCCATTACGGCTCCTGATATACTGGCCAAACCTGCTCACGGGTTAGATGGCTGGATCCATGGAACCATTGCTCCTCTGGGTGCTGACCTACAGAAATGAGTCTGACCCATTTTCCTATTCAGACACTTGAACAGTTCTTACTCACCCATTATGCCCATTTCACTTGTGTATATTAAACCCATGTCTCCTATATATTGCTGCTACAGGTTTAGATTCTTTGATATTTTATAATATAATACAGGTTATTCTTTGATAGCATAAGTTACTCCAAACACCTGCAGTAATTTTGCTCTGAACTGTTAGGCCTTCACCAAGCAACACCTACGCATTTAGTACAGGCTCAATACGACCAGGCACTGGAGGAAAAACATGCCTGTCTAGTACTTACAGAAGCTATTTCAGCCCATTTCACAGTCTTGAAAAAGCCATTCCTTTAAATTTTTGTTATTCTTTTGGTGGTGGTGGTGGTGTTTGTCTGTTTGTTTTTAAGGTAGACAAACTACATTGAGGCTACCATTCCTGAGCAACATTATAGTGAAGGAATTCAAACAAGAAAAGTCACTCTTTGCAGAGACTGCCAAGCAGTTAATTTAAGCTTATACAAGCAAAATAACAACATACTCCAGTGTTTTGAGGCATACTGACAACATTCACATCGGTATGAATGACACATACTATCTGAAACAGCCCTACACCCCGCAAAACATTTTTCCTGACAAATAACTGCATTATATTCCAGAAATATTAGCAAAGTCTTACCTTGAATCAGCCGACTGACTGAAGGACACATGATTTCTTGAGTTTGAAATATGCAAAGTCAGTCCCTCCAGTTGATCACTTTCAGGTGTTTTACTGGTACTCAAAGAGGATTCTAAGTTTTGTGAAATATTAACAGAACATTTGTTAAAACTGAGTGCTTCAATAGCTGCCTTTATTTCACTACAGCTCCAGGAGCTCCACCAATCAGTATTTTCTATACTGAATTCATCAGAAAGACCATTTTTGATTTTGCCATTTGTCCAATTAAATCCTTCATCTTTCGAAAACTCCAGTGGCTCCTTGGTGTAGGTGTTTACACAGCAGTCCAAGAAAGACATGTTCTCCACAAATTCAGTCAGTGAATTCAGACACTGGAAAACAAGAGCAGACCTCTTCTCATCTGCTGAGCTTTTAGTTTTCATTTCTTTTTCTTCTTTATTCATCAACAATTTTGATTCCTTTTTATTCACTTCAGCAGATGATGTAGGAGTGTCTGATGACAAAGTTATGAATTCAGCTGAATAGTTCAGTCCACTATCAAATAAGTCACTGTCATCCAACACATCAAGCCTTTTCTGCTTCTTTGTCTTTTTAGATTTTTTTCCAGGGCTACGTTTTCCAGAGCAAAAACTGTTAGTAGATCTGCTTTTTGAAGAAACTATGGTAGTCCTTTCATGTACAGAGTTAGAGGTTTCAGATGGGTTTGAAAGAACATGCACTGGTAAGGGAAGAATAAGTTCAAGATTACTATATATAAAATCCACTTGCTTCATCTGGAATTCTGTGAGAAGCTGCATCAACTTATTCCATTTCTCCATGGTTGTGATCTTGTGCTGTAAAATAGTAATTGTGAAAGATTTATTAATAACACTAACTTTTAAAAAAATGATTACAGGAAATCTCATATTCCTGGCTTTGTGTTCACGGGGTGAGGGACTCCTTCAGTTGAAGGCCACTGCTCGGGTTCAGCTTTTGCTTACTAACAACAGAATTCCCTCATTTCTACAACAAACCTTTTCAGAGGGATTTGCCTCTAAGAAGATGCTATTCATAGTGATGATTACACTCAGTTATCTGGCAGTCAGTCAAAAGTATTAGCTAGTCAACTACAAAGGTACCTTAAGAAATGTAAACAAGTCTTCTGAAGGCAACAGGATATTCTTAAGGCCAAGCAGTGTCTCTACACAGCCTGTATCACATTTTGGAAACTCCTGAAGACGTGCATCAACTTGGGAAAAATCCGTCTTGGAATCAGTAGCCTTTTCAGAATGAATTAAGTGATCTGCTTTATTTGTGTCATCTCCTCCTGCACAAAGATAACATGCTTTACTTCAGAAGGAACAAATTGCATCACGGAATTGATTTTTCTCCTCTCTGTCTCAATTCCTTTTGTGAGGGATACCGTAACTGTCACCTCTTGTTGCAGTTCTGAATGAATATGGCAACTGAAATTACTCATCCCCATCCATCAACCCAATTTCATTTCTTTAAGCATTGCCAAGCTGCCCACTCTCCCTTCTTTCCAAGTAGCCACCTGAAATAGTCTCTTCCTGTTCTACTCCGCTAGTCTCTGTCACTCGCTCCCACACCCACACTCGCTGAGGACCCTCTCCCTGTATCCTTTGGGACCAGGTTCTTACCCTTGCTGCCTGCTTGCTAGCTGTCAGTGTTCTGTCAGTTCTACTTCTTCCAGGGGAATTACCTACAACTCAACTAACTGGATAACCACAAACTCGTGCGGCGAAGGGAAACTACTGCTGGTTCCCTGCTTTGCCCAGTTTTGCTACTCAGCAGGGGAAAGGGAGAGAATTAAGTACTGTAATGATGAGTAATAAATTTGCAATGGAAATCAAACTTCTGGTTCCTTATGCAAATACACAAGGCTCTGAAGTAACCAACCCACTACACCCCCAAACCCTACCCAAACGTTTAGGGGTCTTACACAAAGCTACCATCTCTTCATAAATGTTTAAGAATGGTTCGATTTAATCAAATTCATGTTAAGGTAGAGAATTATTATTTTTTTAAATTACATCAACCTACCATGATGTGCCAAGTATTTGTCTTTCAAGCAGCCACCTCCACTTCTAACCCAAAATTGTAAGTAGAGAACACTTTGTCTGATATCACAGTTATTTGTGTTTAGGAGAGCAGCCAAGTCTTTTACATCGGTCCGTAGATTCTCGGCCAGGCACAGCACTTGAAGATAGCTAGCAGCATTCATCTAAACCAAAGTCAGACAGAGACCACTGAAAACAACTCAGACTGCAACAGAAGCAAATGATTCTATTTATGCTTGCAATACAGTTTTCCTTTTAATACAGAAGATGAGTTTATTACATCACAGTTACATTAAAACCTCTACAGAAAAGCGGGACACCAAACCTGAGTAGAGAACTAGGTTAAATTTAGAAATTCTACTCGTTAAAAACAACACACATATTCTGCTTATGTTCCTAAAGCCACATACACCTCACTCCTCATCACCAGCGAGCAGGTTTTAGGGAACTAAATTAACTTTAAAGGTTTTTCTTTCTTTTAACTCTGAAATTGTCTGGTAGCACAAAATATTTGTTATTTCACATTAAAAAAAAAAAAAAATCCCCCTCTCAAAAGTTAGTGCCTTCTGAATCCGATTTATTTAGGTTTTTCATATAATACATGGCCGCAAATAAAACAATTTGCTATACAGAATACTAGTGTTTACATTAAAGGAATAACCCATAATATTTCTGGAGTAAATCCTACACTTTTTAACAAATGAACCAATACTGGCAGTCTTCGGATCAAAACTATTAATCATCTCTGAAAAGATTTACTACATGCTGTAAACTAAAATTAAGTGATGAAGTGATGTTTTTATTGTAATTCTCTGAAATACTAAATGGCTTAGAAAATCTTCCATGCTAGTAGAAACACCCCACCCTTCACATGTAAAGATAAATACACCCTACACATCCCTGCATAAACTCCAAACCCCTAGTCTTCTGATGAAGCAGATATATTACATCAGATAAATATACCAATTTTTAATTTGTCCTATGCCAATATTTAAACTTCAAACTTAAATTAGCTGACAATTACTTGCTTAGGACACGTCTGCATTCCCAAACACAGACTTACCAAGGAAGGGGTTCTAAAGTTGATCTCTTCAAAATAGCCATCAAACATTAAGCTGAATGTTGGATCTATATAATAAAGAAAGAACAGTGAACTGTGACGATGTGTTCAAAGCTAGTTATTTACTTTACCCATTAGATCAGCCAGTATCTTTATCCAAATACTAAAATCCTTGCTTTAGTCTCCACAGATTTAACTGTGCGTTCAGGAGCTGCATTCAACCATCACCATTTAAACCATCTTATTAGAAAAGGCTCTTGTGCTGGTAAAGCCTAATTGCTGTAACAAACACTACTCACCATTGGTAGTAAGAATTACAGGTCTCTTCGCAGTTGCCATGAATGTCTTTATTGCACTTAGAAATCCTACATCTTCATCAAATATTATATCTACCTACAGAAAACAAATGAAGCACAGAATATCAATAGCTTTAGCAATAGCTACAAGCTGTGAATGCAGCCATGCTGCTAACGACTGAGTCAGAGATTTCTTCAACGGGCAGGGCCGTGCCAGCACGCAGGCTTCAGGTACAGCTCACACCACCTCGATCACAGTCTGCTGTGCTGAAGAGGGCAAAATCCCAGACTGGTTGAGGTTGGAAGGGACTTCTGGAGATCGAAGTGTCCACCCCCTGCCAAAGCTGGGTCACCTACAGCACGTTGCCCAGGACCATCTCCAGGTGGCTTCTGAAGTCTGGTGTTTTCAATAGAATCGCACCAGTCATCTGTAGGATCAACCCACAGAGGGTAACCTTACTATACCTCCTTTCTTTACTTAAAGTGACAGTCTTGGCTGCAATTTCGTATTCTTAGTTTTAGACTCAAAGACATTTTGGGGCAAAAGGTTAAAGAAAAGGAAAATTTGATGGGGGCTAAGACATTATTAGGTATTGACTGGGGTGTCACTGGTGACTTCTGAAGTGTCTCAGTACACGGAAGGAGTGTAGAATTGTAAACCAACACTTTTGACATAATCAAAGGAATTAAATTAGCAGAATCCTGCACTGTTCCAACAGTGAACAGCTGTCGGTAGATGATAGTTTCTTTGTATTTTAAAAGAATTTTGAAAAACAATGATCTATGTTTAAAAAAAAAAATTAACGAGGATGAAGTCATTACACATTGAAGTAATGTTGAAGTTGGTAATCCTCACACTTGAGCCTACCTAGAAGTCTCAAGAAGGAAGGGGAAAAAAGTTAAAAATAACTAAAGGGCACTGCTCACATCAGTGTTCCACGTGAATTTTACCTCTTCAAAAAGAATGAGAGACGTTGCACTTTTTCTGTTGTGTTCTCCTTCTTCTGCTTTGTTTATTGACTTGATCTGAGCATCTTTCTTTTCTTCACACGAATTCTGAAGATCACCTGCACATGAGTGAATAATCAAGCAGGAAGCAAAGGAGGACCAAAACCATTTAATATGCATTCTAGATACTGGCTTCAAAACCACCCCAAGTGCAAACTGCTTCGGAATATCTACACTGACACAAAACCTTAGAAATCTGACCCACATCCTTTTTGTGATGTCTCGGTGAAGAGAAGTTGCACGAAATGTGCTGGGAATTCAGCAGTGTTTGGTGAAGGGCCAACTTGGTAAGATTAATTCTGCACCTAACCAGTTTGTGACCTACAGCGCCGGGGGGGCACGGCATAGGTAAGTCCTTCAAGACAATGCAGTATGATTGCTCGAAAAGACAAGGGCTAGACGTGATTACCCCAGTTCTGCCCAGCACTTGGCTCATGCATTCCTCTGTACCATCCGTGCAAGAATACTCATTGTCCAAATATATTATCTCCTTCCTAAATACCTGTCATTAAGGCTTCCTGATCCCAAGAAACATTTGGAAACATACCTTCTTCCAATACTAAAAGATTTAAGGTTTCAGTGTGCCTTTCTAGGCATTAAAATCCACACTCCATCATCAAATATTTACTGGCTTTACAGGACCTCTTAATTCTGTGGCAGTAATTTTGATACATATATCCACACACACACACGCCACCTAGCACAATGACCATTCCACACCAACCTGACGCAGGCACCGAGTTAGTATAAAGGTGTGTTTTTCTAGAGAGAAATTTTATCTTCTCTTACCTAAATGCTCTGAAAAAAATTCAAACAAAACAGCAAAGGAAAGCCTCCTGAACTTCAGATAGTCTGTGCCCTAGCTGACTCTCCTGCAATACAGAGCAATCACTACTTCCTACGCAGTTAAGTGCACTAAGTAACTCTTGCTGGCAGTTGAAGTGTATTAAGCCTTCTCTGCTCTTTACGTATAGAGTAGCATTTCCGTCTCCAAAGGTAGCTAATCATTAAAGAGTGATGCCTACCTTTATTTTTCTCTTGAGATGTTACTGCTCCATCATTACCTTTACGTTTGGAAGAAATTTTGAAATAGTTTGCAAGTGTTTTAGGGGGCAAGTTTCGTTTTAATCCTGCTCCTTTTGGTGACAGTGGAGGTTTTCTTGGCGAGACAACTTTCTTTGGAGAATAAATTTTTTCTGCAAGATAGATTTTACATTAAGCTGAACACATAATCAGAAACTGACATTTCTCAGGCAAAATTCGAGCAAATCCCAGTTTGTATCTAGTACAGAGCAGGTTTACTGTGCTGATTTCTGCTTATTTTACTTTTCTTCAGTTATAGGGAACGCTTCCTGTTCAACTTCTCTTCAAGTGCCGTAGCACTTGCTCCACCATGACAGAAGTAAGATAATCACGAGTCAGACATTTAGAAAGAATCATGATTTAACTTGGTATGTAGTTGTGTAAAGTAATTGAGTATTTCTTATTATGTCCAAATAAACTGAAATTTGCTATCTTTTTAAAATAATGGATTTCTTTGAGAATTCAGTGCCTAAAAAAACCCCAACCCAACCCAGCAAACAAAAAAGCAAAACAAAAACCCACAAAACAACCCCAAAACAAACCACCCTAAACCAAAAATACCAACAACCAACCCCAGATATCACCATGAAACTTACTTGGTGACTTGGCACTGCTACAGCTGTTGAAAAAGCAAGGCTTATGTGCATTAACACCCTTTTTGTCCACTTGATGAGACTGGGTAGCTTCTTTTAGTTGAGAGAGTATCTGTCTACCACTACGCTGGCAGGAGGCGTTGACTTCAAATATCTGCAGTGGTATTTAGTTTACATCAAAAAAACATTTTAGACATCTTGTATTACAAATGCCTATCTCTGGTTACAAGTAAAAAAAATGGCACTGAGGAAGGGACTCCACAAACCTTAAAGCCAAGCTCCTGAGCACAAGCATATACTGCAGCAGTTTTCCCCACTCCCGGTGGGCCAGTTATCAGGACGGTATTGCAAAGGCTAGTCTCTTCCTCAATATCAGATTCATTATCTTTAAAGTCAAGACTGTCCAAAGAATCTGAGGGATTATTTAAAAGAAAAGAAAGGACTGTTCAAGTCACTGTAAAATCATGTCATTTTTCTCCCAACTTTAACAAAAAGAAGTTATATATTATTTTTAATTCTATCAGCACCTTGATGCTCTTTGTCCTCCTTTTCCCTTTTCTGATTTCTTTTTTCTTCCCAATCAGCTCTTTTTTTCCATTCTTTTAACCAGCTATAAAAAGAAGGAACAGAACAAAAAATTCAAACTTACTGAATAAGTGAACCAAATTCAGATGGAGCAGAACATAAAACCAGGGGATGTCAGCCACTTGTTTCCCTCTCAGGAACTTAGCAAGTCCTTTCAGATTAAAAAAACCACCAAACATTGTTCAGGGTTTGACTCTTTTGTAAAAACAGATTCTTTTTTCACCATCCGTTCTATTAGGTGACTGACATAAAAACAAGTCACTTTGCAAACGAAAACTGTGAAACATGCTTTATCATTCACAGCTCAGTGTTGGTTGTCAGATGGATCTTTAAATTCTGCTTAAGAGCCACAACAACAGCTTAAACTCACACGGAGAATGTAACTGAAAGCACAATGAATTAGATGGACTTGGGCGCTAAGACACGGTCAAAAGCAGAGGCAGTGCATGAAGTTCAGGATGAGGCATGCCTGTAGGGAACCACAGACAAGCACTGGCAAGTTGCCCTCTCTTGTTCATAGTGTAAGCTCAAATAACCCAACCAAAATATTTTTTTACTCAGATTGTAAGGGCTTTAGTTAGTTCAGTATTTCATTCTATTCCACAGCCTAACGTAGCATTTCATGTGTGTTTTTGTTTTGTACCACATGTGCTACTGAGGTATTTCTGTAAAAGAAACGACAGCCAAAAGGTCATTCACACCAACTGACGGTCTCTGCAACTTTTCACAAGTAAACCAAAAGGCCACTAAAGTAAACTCTAAGTGTTATTCAAGCATAGTGTAAAATAACTGACTCTGCTTCTCTGAGCATAATCAAGTAATACAATGTTTTGAGTTATTGCAAGAATGGATCCATGCTCCCACTTCCGACCTGTGTAGCCTTTCAATTTCTTTCTTGTTTCCTACAAGTTCACTGGAATCTTGGGGCTGATATTTTTCTGTCCAGAGCATGTCTTCCTTTTCGACACCTACAGAAAAAAATAGGTTATCCATTTTTAACTAGTTCTTCATACAAAAGAGTTGATCAAGTCTAGTAGAAGACTAGATATAATTTTTGCATCACAGTGGAATGGTGACATAAATCACATATACACTCCCTCAGTGCAAAGGGAATTAAAATCAGACAGGAAATCAAGTTACCTGAAAGCGCATTTGGCTCTGATAAATGTTCAGTTTCTTCTGTCATAACTTCTTGTTTCTGGGCCTTGTTTTTTCCCAAATGCGAGGCTTGTCCTGTCTCTGCTTGTTTTCCCCCAGAAACAGGAGAAATAAGGTTCCTAGAAACCCTGGATTTTATTTCAGTTTCTGTACCGTCAATTTGTTTTCTTCTTTTTGATTTGTGGTCTTCTGTTTCTTTCCTTTTCCTCTTAGTCTCCTTCCAGTTGTCAGAACTTTTCTGATTTACCTCAGAACTCGCAGTGCCATCCCTGCTTTCTAAGGAAAAAAGAAAAGACGTCCTTTTAAAATGTCAAGCTATGCCCAATTAAACCCATACATTCCTTTAAGCCACACTTGAGCAAATTCCTCAAAATGACTTAAAAACTTGAGGACAAATCTATTTCCAAAAACAATATTCCTTCCAACAACAGTATTTCCATTTCTGGAAATTTCAAGTGGCTTTATGTCTGAGAGCGTGTGAGTGGGTGTTTATTTTTCCCTATGTAGTTTACTAACCTTGTACACAGTTTTCAAAAACCAGCCGTTCTGTTTGCTTTTTCAGAAACTTGCAGAAGTATTTTCTCACAGGAAATTGGGAATTAGAAGACATGATCTCATCTAGCAAATTGTTCTTGAACGTATCATGAAAAACTGGTCGGTGGCCAGAAAGCTGTAACACACACACACGCAGAATTATTAATAGAAAATGTTACACAGAACACCAGTGACAGTTTTGCACAATTTGAAGTTGGTAGCTGTCTTGTTAAACCCAGAGATTAAGAGAGAGCCTTGAGAGTTGCCTAATGTTATGATGCAGAATGGGTAAATAACACACAAGGAAAAAAAACAAAACAAAACCCAGGACTGACCCAGATTCAAACTTGTAACAAGTAACAAAACAACTTCAACTTTCTTTCCATTTTTCTTGTAACACAAGCCCCTGTTTTACAGTACTAACCACAGGTGCAGAACAGTTTCCAGTTGGTTTTGAATTCACAGTGGAAAATTCACCAAGCGAGAGAGTGATTTTTGTGACATCAGTGACTTCAGTGTTCTGTCTCCTTAGCTTAGTTAATAGCGGACACGATGGTGATTTCAATTTCCACATTGGATAACCTAAAAAAGAATCCCCACCAAAACCAAAACAAGAGGAAATTTTTGTTAATACAAGAGAGACAGTCACAGACAAAACCATCCCACAGTAAAACAGGTGTAAACGCTCTTTTAGCTACAGCATTACCATGTCAAAACCAAGCTTATTTAACTTACTGCATCAACCTTTTATCTTTATTAACTCCACCTCCCGCAAGCAGAACTGGCACTTTCTTGCTTACAACACTTTTCCAGTAAGTTGCTCCTGGGTTGTGCTTGCTCTAAGTAAGAGCCTGTGCCCTCACTGGGACTGCGTAGGACTGGCGCTCACCAAGGTTTCTGTTTGTTTATTGGCTGGTTTGTCATATAGACTCTGCTAAGTGCTGTTCCACCTTCTGCTTTTCTGTCATGCCCTTTCATAAGCACATTGTAGCACAAACCCCCACTTAGCGGGAAGAAGTGGGATGGTCTTTTCTCTTTTGAGATTGCCTTTGTCAGAAGGTTTCTGCCCCTATCAGTCCAACACGACCTGTCTTCTCCACCCTGGAACTTGAGAGACTCACTTTTTTGATTCAATATTAAGAATTTTGCATCTTCACCCATAAATATATATATTACTTCAGCATCGATTGAATTTGTAAATTGTGTCCTCAAAAACATCTCTCTGGAAACTTGTAAGTTTTGTTTTCTTACTGTGACACAAACCAAGAGGGAACTACCAGTTACTGCAGTCATAAGAGCACGTTGTGCTGTTCAACTTTTTCCCTTCCTGCCCAGATTTACTAGAAATTATGTACATTCAGACAATGGCTGAAAAGCTTACAGTCATCCTTCTGCTGTACATGGACAACAGTCTTAAAACATGAACTTGCAAGAGAGTACGCTTCCATTGCCGCTGCTTTCTTTGCAATCTGTCTTTTCAGTGATTCTGGCAATCCACTCATCAAGAATTCACGTTTTGCTCTGAACTGATCATCGTCTTGAGAATTTTCAGATGCATCTTGGCTTTAATGAAAAAAATAAATATCATTAGAACTACCAACCATGTAAGGCTTACAACAGAATTTAAATCACATTCACTTCTACACACGAGTGAGAAATAGTCTGGGAAAAGTGCAAGTTTACATTTAATTTTGAATAGGGATGCTAATAAAAAAATAATTCTCTTTGGTTTTGTAATTTTATACACAAGTTAGGATTTCTTCCTAATCAGCCATCACATTTTCAACCATCTAAGATGGCTCAACAATGGTTGAGGAACTTTTTGAAAAACCCCCAAATTTTGCAAGCAGATTAACATACTGATCCGTATCAAAACCCACCAACATTTATATCACATTTCGATAAGTGTATTTCAGTTTATAAACAGAGAGACTAGTGGAGTAACCTTGAAACACATTTTGATTCTTAAGCACCTGCAATCTTGAGCACTGACCTGCTTTCATCAAAGATGACAATTGGTTCAGCTGCAGAGTTTTGAGCATTTCTGCCTCGGAAGGAAGGTCGATAACCCAGTTTTCCTTCAAACAGAAAACAAAATAATTCTTGATTAGAGTAGCACTGATACAGGATTCGAACCTTCCTTCTCTGTTCAATATCTGTAGGTTCCGTTTAATAACATTAGGGAACCTCCTTAAGGGAAAGCTGAGTATTTTAACAAAACTCATTACAGTTTTATTTCAGCACTACAGTTATCACTACAGGCATTATTTTCTGTTATAATCCAAAACACACTCACACGCACCCCAGCCCGTAAATTAAAGGACAACAAACCATGACACTTTTTCAAACGTAGCTTTCCCTGACTGAAGAAAAAAAAACAGAGCAGCACATGTAAATAACCTCTGCACTACTGATTCATATCAGAAAAGGTATACTTTTGAGTATTATATTAAAATTAAACAAAAATAAAAAAATCAGAAGATGAAGGTACTGCAAAGGCAGCTTTATAAATATTGTTATTTTCTCTTATCACTGTAATAAAAATTAAACACATTCAGTAAACCCCAAATACCATTTTTCTTCGCAACCTTCAAGTTTTTAGGCTTCTTCCCCAAAACATCATTTAAACTCCGAAGATTCTTTTGCTTCACATTCTGCACCGTAGTAGTAGCATTACTCAGGCTTGAATCTAAAATTACTACTGAGTCCTGGAGAGAAAGAAAATAAAATATGAAAAGAAACACATTTTCTCCTTTATTAACACCACAATTAGTGATCAGTACTGAGGAAACCGAAGAAACTGCGAGAGTGCTTAGAAATTAGCAAATACAATTTGAAGATTAAACAATACTTTTGTTACTCTTGTCTGTAGGAAATAATACACAGAATAAGATCTCCAATATATAACCGAAGGCCAGGATTACTCTCAGCTAAATTTAAAAGCCTAAATCATAGACCTTGCTGTCCATCAGAAAAGAGAAACCGTCACTTCTGAAGCGTGACCACCTGCTTCATGTTGTAGATCTGCGTTAGGGTGAGTTTTCCAGCCTATGCCTGGCAGTTACATTCCTATTTGACATGTGCCATAACACTGCATCGGTATCTACCTCATTTGATTCTTTAAACAAATCTCCGCCAGACAGAAATATTTCTGTTGCTTAAATGAATCACAAAAAACATGGAAGTAATTTTTCCCCCTACAAAGTATACAGGCTTACTTCACTTTCTTGTAGATTTTTCTTTTCAGCAAGAGCTCGCTGTCGGGACGAGCGCCTCACAGGAGTCGGCACGTCGTCATTAACCTTTGATCGATTATACCGTATAGCCTTTGCTTTTTCAACCAGCTGTTTTGCTTTCGATATGTTTTTTGAAGAGCTCATCTGTTAACGAAGTCCAAAATAACCAGCAATTAACCGTAATATTTTCGATAAGTATTTCACATATTAATGTAGCCTCTCACATTCATAAAAGCGTATGATACTTATAAAATTTTATCCTTATCAAAAAAGAAGATGAGGGAATGGAAAGGAGGAGCAAGCCAAGGTGACACAAATACTTCTCAAAAGGGAGCGAGAGCCATACAAGGGGATCCTCCAATTTATCCACAACACCAACAAAATATGGGCAGTGACATTCTTAAGCATAAGCAGTTCTGCTATGCCCAAACACTATGTCCCATCCTGAGAGCCTGCAGAACATCAGCATACTATTTTATTGGATTTTTCTGTTATGAAAAGTCCATCTGCACTAATAAAACATATTTTACAATCTAAGGTAAAACAACTATGAGAAACTATCTCAAATTCTATCTTAAATCACAGGAATATGCTCTTTTCATAGGGCATCTGAGAACTGTCAGATTGTCTTACATGAGACTATCCCATAATACTGAACATTAACACAATTATATGCTCATGACAAATGAAAAAAACATGGAAACACAAACTGTTACAAAGACTACCTTCACATTTTGGGAGTTAAACTCTTCATTTTTCATTGCTTCAGCTTTGCTTGGTTTTGTAGTCGCACTGATACGTGTAAACCTCATTCTAATTAGGGAAAAAACAGTATTATGAAATTATTTTCCAACGAAGGGAAATGTCACTCTCAATCTGACTTTCAAAAGCCTTTAAAAATACACTGCTGCAAACAGAAGCAACCCCCCAGGCTGGCAGCGTTTGTCTGATTTTGCTTTGGTTTAATGTCTTTAGTGCAAACCCATTTATAGAGTCAACTTTGGTTCTTCTGCATTAGCCAACATGACCAGTTTCATGCAGCTCTGGTAGGCATTCCCATCCTTTGTAACTACGCCTTACGCTTAAAATACCTGCGGGAAAACAAATTACAAAAAGGTAGACTGTGACATTTACCTGATCGGGCTGTTTCCATCAAAGGGCACTGTGATCACCTCAGCTTTATACATGTTCCTTTTCCTCAAGGATCGCTTGCTTGCTTTAGGTGTGGAAGTCTGAAAAGGACAGCCACTTAATCCACCTTCAGAAACAGTATCTCTAATCCTGTTTTTTTCAGGTGTAACATTTTTGGATGTTTTGATTTTCTTCTGTCTTAAACTCCTCCTTAACTCGTTCACTTTCGGACTTGATGGAATTCTTGCACGGCAGGTGTTTTTCTCAGTGAGAACATCAGCTCTTGAAGTCTCATCTTCATTATAATTGCTAGTATTTGAGACATTCGTTCCCTTCATTTCTGAAGCCTTCCTTCTCCTGTTTCCTTTTCTCTGAAACATTTTAGGTCTTTTGGTTTTAGTGCTATTGTTTTCAGGACGAGAATGCGTATATTTGCCCACATCATCTTCTGGGAGTCCACTTTCTAATCCTTCATTTGAAGTGATGTCATCTTCAGGTCCTTCTTTTTCTTTTGAGGACTTTCCAACGGCTTGCTTTTGTTTTCCAGGCGCCTTTTTCGCTCCACTTTTTATGACATCGGATGTTGGTTGTCTAAATGCCTTCATGAACTGATGCCTTTCTTCCAGCGTGCATTTTGTCTTCAGAGAGTCTGACCCGGCAGTCTCTAGTACAGCTAACTCCAATTCTTCTTCCTCAATAACGACATTGGATTTTCTTTTCTGAGTAAGCTGTTCAGCTTGTTCACTGTCCAGGAGGGGTGGGCTACTTTCTTTTTCCCCTACACACCCTTTCTGCCTCAAAAAAATGGAAGGAATTCTCCTAGAGCCTTTTTGCTCCTTTTGTAAAGAAGCTACTCTGGGGGGAATGGAATGAACCTGTGCAAGGACAGTTACTGTTCTAAGTGGTGGCTGTTGAGATTCCTCACACTTTTCTGAGTCGCTAATATTATCACTTTTGTCCATTTCATTTGCTGTAGCAGAACTGTCCATTGTTGGATTTGTGTCTTCTTCAATCTGATCTACATTTTCTCCCTGACTCTTCAAGAAGTCCTCAAACGACACCGTTATTATACTGCTATTTGCCTGTGATGAGTTAACATCCGTATGAACTTCAAAACTGGAGTCACTAACAGTAACATCCCACTCTGCTGCTGTAGATAATGCAATTTTCTTCTTTTCTTCAGTTTCCTTTTTACACTTTTCATTCACCTGGTTTTCACATGAAAAACTTTCAGATAAATCCACATTTACTTTGTGCTTCCTTTTCCTCGATTTTCTTATCCTAGTTCTTCTTCCATTTACTTCAGAACCAACTTTCTTTGTATTTTTTCTGCAGATGACAGCATTTGAGAAGTCCTCTCTTTGCATGTTATCTTCTGCTAATTCTTGGACACATTTTTGGTCAACTAAAGTACAAGTGGCAATAAGATCATTA
Source organism: Eurypyga helias (assembly GCF_000690775.1). Taxonomy (NCBI): domain Eukaryota; kingdom Metazoa; phylum Chordata; class Aves; order Eurypygiformes; family Eurypygidae; genus Eurypyga; species Eurypyga helias. Next base: position 19,922 of record NW_010234899.1, read on the forward strand.
CTGTCTTGTTTCAGTCCTGTTGTTTCTCTGCTGTTGTCACTAATAATTTCTATTTCATGCTCATTCTCAGGTTCTTTTATCTCTCTTAGGGTATTATTTAATTTAACTCTCTTTCCTTTCCTCTTACGCTTTAAAGATGGTTTTAAAGATGACCTACAGTCGTCGTCAGCAGCAGCCAACTGCGTTTTACTTTCTCCAGCTACAACTGGTAACGTAGCTTTCTCAGTTACGGACGTCTTTTTAAAATAATCCAAGATATTGTTGGGTTTTGGTAGTGACAACACCTTATCCATTGGCTTCGCTAATGGTGAAAAGTATCTTGTGATAGTTTTTGCAGAAGTATCTTCCTCTCGCCGTTTCTTGCATGGCTATTAAAACAAAAGTTCAAACATTAATTTCAGTTTTAAAAAGCTTAACAGTGACTTAGTAATGGAAACCAGTATGGTATCTGCAGTATACATCAGCAACACTGGTACTTTTTCAGAGGATAAAAAGGTCATCAAGGCACTAAGACTGCATGTACATTAACATTAATGTTAATGGCAGGTGTCCCTGCCCATGGCAAGGGGGTTGGAACTAGATGATCTTTAAGGTCCCTTCCCACCCAAACCATTCTGTGATTCTATGATTAAGGGCCTGCAGTGACAGGACAAGGGAAAATGGGTTTAAATGGAAAGAGGGAGATGGAGATGGGACATGAGGAAGAAGTTCTTCACAGAGAGGGTGGGGAGGCACTGGGACAGGTTGCCCAGAGAAGCTGTGGGTGCCCCATCCCTGGAAGTGTCCAAGGCCAGGCTGGATGAGGCTTGGAGCAACCTGGTCTAGTGGAAGGTGTCCCTGCCCATGGCAGGGGGGTTGGAACTAGATGGTCTTTAAGGTCCCTTAAACCCAAACCATTCTATGATTATCTCCATATTTTCAAAAGCCACATAAGCTTGAAATAAAGACTCTTCCCTTTGAAAACAACGAAAGTCCCGTGTCGATTTGAGACCATCAAAACCAAGTGACCACAAGGTCTTCAGAACAGCTCTGCAGAGATTTCCCAACAGCTGAGACAGTCTGCTTCGCATCACGTGACCCATCTGTTCGTTACCTTGAGGTGCTCCCCAGAGCACTTAACAGAAAATCCCAACATCACTCAGATGTTCGATCCTACCGTAAACAACTTCACGAAACAACAGCATCTTAAAAAAAACCAGCTACACCTTTTACAATAAAGACGAATACAAGAGAATTCACATCTCACGATTCAAACCATAAAAGAGAATTTATTGGTAAAACCCCAAGAAAGACGGCTCACAAAGACTTTTACAGCTCTCCCAGGTAATTAAACCCGGACGGTTCTGAGATCACGCACCCGCAACGCTGCTTCCCGAGGCTGCCGGGGCCTCTGCCGAGGCGCCCCAGGAAGCGCTCCGTGACAGCCGCGCCCG
>NW_010234900.1:0-11481 GCF_000690775.1 Eurypyga helias
AATTAATAAATATATTAATGTATGTTTAATAATTAATAAAATAAAAATGAATGGAGATAACTAATGCATGAACCATGAAAAAACTGAAACATGGTAACTTCAGTGTCATGTCATAAATTGGCCACTTTTTCAGCAGTGTTGAGTAATAAAACCAGTATGTCCACTGTATATGGAAATACGTGGAAAAACCTGGCTTCAGATGTACATCTCTGTTCCCTACCTAATTGTATGAAATTATTTTTGTGGAAGGATGCAAAAAATTTGAAGTTTTTTGTAATGCTTGTCAAGAAGAGATTTTCCACACCAGAAAGAAGCACATTCCCTATGCTCTAGCAGAAGAAAACACATTGTTTTAAAGACACTTAAAGACACAATCAATTTACAGAACTATTCTATTCAGACTTGCAGAAAGGACATACTATTTATGATCAACCTTGTGAGATTGCAGGGGCTAAAAGATGTCCCTTGTGCAGGGGGACTTGGTACAACTGCAGCTGGCACCTTGCTGCCCGTGTCAGGCAGCACCACAGGAATATCCTTCGTGTCAAGTAACAGCAGAAGCATTTCAGGCATGCCTGGAGTCCTACAGAGTAAGGCAGGCTGTATTCTAGATCAAAATAAATAGCTTTTCTTGAACATGGAATACATTAGACTGTACCATTTTGGGAGGGAAAATAAATGACTGTGGCTATTTCTCCAGCTGAGCTTGAGAGCCTTCAGCAGTTTGTCTTTGTTGTGGGATCGCCAGTGATAACTGTGCACAGACAATTTGGAGTTAAGGAGAAATAGGACAGAAGCTCAGGGAATGGTTGTATACTTTCCACAGTGTAATGGCTTGCTGGTGAAATGTTTGCAAAAGTATGGAGAGCTGAGGACACAAACAGTGATAATTCAGATCCCGTTGACTCTAGCTGACTTCCTCCCCAAGATGAGGGAGGCTACACGCAGCCTGGGCCCTTTCTCCTCCTCGCAGGCCTGGGCCTCGCCTTCCTGTCCCACTGGCTACCAAACCCAGCTGTCAGCTGCAGCACTGACCGATCTGCAGCCCTTTCTGAAGCAGGAGACAGCTCCGCGCCGAAAGCAAAGGGAGGTAACGCCTCAGCATTTCAGGCTGTCAGAGGAATGGGAAATGTCCCACATGGCATTGTTTACATGCAAAGCCAAGCAGCAAGCAGCTTCCTTCAGAGTTCTGTTATAAATGAAGCGAGTCTGTGTTTTTTAAAAAAAGCCTTTATCTTTCTAATATACCCCACTCTTTTGAGTGTTTTTCATTCATCACCCCTTGTCAGTTTTCAGCCCTGAGCTCTTTGCTAGCTGTCTGACATTATGTCAAATGGTAGTCCCCTGCGGAGAGACGCAGAGCCATTTTGTCTGGCTTGCTTTGAAATCAGTTCCTGTTACCTCAAAACCAGCACTAGCAAAGAGTTTGACATAGCCTGGCCCAGCGCGGAAAAAAATATGGTCTTGCAAGAAAAAATGGGAAGAACAGCCGTGCACAAGAGAAACACTATGCTCTGGTTTGTGTTACTTTGAGGTTGTTTATATTAGCATTAAAAGGCAAGCTCCAGGAAGAAGATATATAGAATATGTGCACATTCTGACTACACGATGGAAACAACACCTGATGAAAACTTTAAAACTTGTATATAATTTCCATGTAAATCTGCATATTTATGTTATTCCTTCATCCCGACTCTTACATACGTCACTTGTTCTTCCTTCTTTGTATTCTGTGAATGAGGATTTAATGCATAGGTTGCCAGTGAAAAATGCAGTCTCCATGTGTCTCCTATGTAAACATGAACTTTTAGCATTTACTCTGAGTAGATTTTTTATATAAATACCATCTGAGTGCAAATTTCGCTGAGGCTTGTGTAAAGCTGGAGTCGTTCCATTTAAACCCCATCATTATGAACAAGCAATTAGTTCCGAGTGACTGCGTTTGCTGATTACAAAATCTTATGTGAACAAACATCCACCCTCTCTTTCTAGACCCCACCATGAGGCATATAGTGCTTTCTTGTCCCTAAGAGTTTTCTGATGTTAGAACTGACACCTCACCTACTGAGAATAATCTCCTCATTCTAGCAGGAGAAGAGAAAATAAATGGGAAATGTGGATTAAAACCCAAGAGCACACGAGCTGGAATCCTCAGGATGGATGAAGATAGATATTCAAAAGAAGACTCCCTTGTTCTGAATAATATTACACGTTCCTTTTCTTCTTCATATGGGCTCTCCAAACTATGCTCCACGTAAGAGCAGAGAGAAGATGCTCCTTTATTTCTAGCAGAAAGTTGAGAAGTGGGCAGTGACATGATATGGCATTAGAAACCACTTGCACCAGCACATCTTATTTCTGCCTGGACATAGCTGAATAGTCTGGGTACCAAAATGTGTATGTGACCTGTCATCTCTGCAGCCATCAATTAGTTTTCCATAGAAATGCTACAATTCACTGTTACTTGTCAATAGTATTTTATGCCCTTTATCTTGCCTGTAAATGTAGAGCTGGGCTGTATTAAAGCTGGACTTAACCCTCTTCAAAATATGTAAAATACTGTAAACATCAGGAAAGGCCATGTGCAGAGCAGCAGCCTCATGGTAGCTGCAGCTCTCAGGAGGGAGGGTTGATCTTTAAAATAAGGCATTGTCTTCAACTCAGCTTGTCCCATTCATTTAGGCTCAACCTTACCCCCTTTTTAGTTGCAGTTCACAGACTATAATTACAGAGCATGTGGAAAGCAAATCTGCAGTCTACAAAGATACTTAAATGATATGAAAATACTGACCTTTTGGTAATCCCAGAAAGCTTTAAAGATATGTCATACTGGAAAAACTTTTCAAATATGTTATCACGAGTGGTTTACTCCATCTCTGTGAACATGCTGCATACCCATGAATCCAAATGCAATGTGCATTTGTGCTTTTCTTGCACTTCCATTAGTGAATACGATTCATGTAAATACAGGGAAGAGGCAAATTTGACCTAGATTGTTGACTTGCATACCTCTGAAAAGACTTCCTTTCCAAGTTTGCACAGACGAAGCACCTATTAATTTAGTGATAGAAGGACTACATGTAGAAAAAGAATAGAATTGTGTTCCAACTCAGACCCATGGGCAATGTTCCCAAATTCTCATTTGATAAAGATTTGAATGTAACTGCCAATGCTGCACCTACTCCTCTCTGCAACTACAACAAAATGTCTGAGAACCTCACAGGGAGTTTATTATTATTTCACTGAAGGTTACTTGGAGAAATACAGATGCTATCAGAATTAAAAACAACATATAAAAGAAGAGCCAGAGATAATATACTATGTAGAACCCTTACGTCAATTAGCCACTAATACTCTCTAATTTAAATGATTTGCCTGGGATAGAGTTAATTTTCTTCACAGTAGCTGGTGTGGGGCTCTGTTTTGGATTGGTGCTGAAAACAGTGTTGATTACACAAGGATGTTTTTGTTACTGCTGAGCAGTACTTACACAGGGTCAAGGTCTTTTCTGCCTGTCACCTCACCCCACCCGTGAGCAGGCTGGGGGTGCACAAGCAGTTGGAAGGGGACACAGCTGGGACATCTGATTCCAACTGACCAAAGGGATATTCCATACCATATGATGTCATGATCACCATATAATGCTGGGGAGAGAGGAAGGAAGGGGAACATTCAGAGTGATGACATTTGTCTTCCCAAGTAAACATTACATGTGATGGAGACTTGCTTTCCTGGAGGTGGCTGAACACCTGCCTGCCAGTGGGAAATGGTGAATGAATTCCTTGTTTTGGTTTGCTGGCATACATGGGTTTTGTTTTACTCATTAAACTGGTTTTATCTCAACCCATGAATTTTTACACTTTTACTCTTCTGTTTCACTCCTTCATCCCACTGGGGGAGAATGAGTGCATGGCTGTATCATGCTTAGTTGTTGGCTGGGATTATGCCATGGAATATGGCCACAGCCACTTCAAGTCATACCTGCTCTGGTATGGGCTTATCCACAGCCACAAGCAATTTGGATTATGCTGCTCCCACTTGGATGAATCCACAGGTCACATCCCTTTGACTTGAATTCACAGTGGAGTTCCAGCCTGCCCAGTACAGCAGCACGGGAACAGCAGTGATGCCCTGGGCAACTGCCAGCCCAGGCACCTCACCATTGCTGTTATCAGAATGTTCCCAGGCACAGCACAGCAAGATGATAAGCAGTACAGCAGCAGGGTAAGCAACGAAAGCAAAAAGCAACCACTAATGAGCATTAGGCTCTAATACACAGTGAGGAAAGCAAGCTCCATGGTAATCACAGAAGCCTGTCAACTAATGGTTAAACAACAATAACAGATACAAATTTGATCTAGCACATTCCAATCAAATCTGTCATTACGTTGAACCCATCAAGCCCCATGCTGGGCACTAAAAATGACTGTCATGTTTTAACCCCAGCTGACAACTGAGCACCGCACAAGCAAAGCAAACTAAGGAATTAATTCACCGCTTCCCACCAGCAGGCAGATGTTCAGCTATCTCCAACTTGACTCTGTGTAAGCACTGCTCAGCAGTAACTAAAACATCCCTGTGTTATCAACGCTGTTTCCAGCACAAATCCAAAACAGAGCCCCATACCAACTCCCATGAAGAAAATTAACACTACCCCAACTAAAACCAGCACAGGTAGTGAGGCATTACCATTTTGTGATGAATAGCTGCATATCTGCGAGGCTGTGGAAATGTGATCTAATGCTAGCGGCTAAAATGTTGTCTTCAATTGTGTGTTCATGTGCTAAGACTTAGACCTATAAAATTGTAATGCCGATTTGGCTAAATTTCATTGAGTGATAAAAGGTTTAGTTATTTTAAGAGTTTTGCACAGTATTTCCATACCATGAGAGGAATTTATTCCCACTGCTTGTTTTAACAGGGATAAGGTTTATTCCAAACACAGCGCATATGGAAGGTAGCCATTCTGCATGTAAGGAAAACACAAAACTTGTCACATATTTTGACAGAAATTATTTTAGCATAGGTGCCTGGAAAAAGCTGTATCTGTAAGCATTATACATATTTAAAGTTGTATATATAAATACATATGTGTCTGTTCTTGTAATCAGAACAAAGAGGAAAATACAAGAACACCCTTTGGTTATGGATGACCTAATGAGGTACGTCCAAACCCTTTGCTTTCCTCTCTTTTTTTCCAGTCCCAACATATCAGGACATTTCTCTAGGTAGCTGGAAGGGCACAGACAGTGAAATCCTTTGGTAGGTAAAGAACTCTCAGCCCAAAGCGCTTATCCAGGTTTGCCTTGTGCTGCATGATAATATTATTTCCCTGAAACAGAAATGCAATATTGAAAAAACACAGAGTGAAAACGAAACCACTTTCAGTCTTGTTTGGGACTGTGACTACACATTAGCATTGCAGGAAGACTGCAGTTAGGATTCTGGGCTGGACTTAAAAACCACGTTAATGGGCAATGGGAAAGCGTGAAGATCTTTGTCATCAGCAGCTTGTCTCTGTTTGTTTGTTTGCTTTTGTAAAATTTTCTCCTGAAAACCTGTTCAAAACGATTAACAGCAATGAGACTGAGTGGCTTTCACTGCGGCCATAATTTGAATACCATGGGTTTATTCAGATGTAGCAGTGGCCTAATTTGTTTGGAGACTCTTTATTGTTAGTGATGAAGAAAAGAGCTCAGAGCACACACTGCGTCTATTGGTAGCAGTTAAAAAAAGAAAATCTTATTGCTTATAAACCAAACATATGTGCCATGGAATCACTGAGAGAAAGAAAACACTGAATCCTATGGTGTTTTATAATAAAGGGCTTAATTTCAAAGAGGAATTGGGCTTTATGCTGTATTTTGTCTCTTGGAGGATACAAACAACTTAAATACATGTTGACAGATTGCACACAAAATCCCTATTGCATTTGAACCAAGGCTACAGAGATTCATACCGTACTAACTAATCCTAATAACTTTGATACAGTACTGCTATGGTATGAGAATCACTTAAAACAGTAGGTGCAATAGCAAGCCTGTTTTACCAGTAAATGTGAAAAGAAGGCCAACAGCAGTTAAGCTCCTTTATAAAACTAGACAGCAGAAATAATAGCAGCCTCTGCAAAAAAAGTAGGCATACATCTTCATCTGGAACCAAAAGTTATGCAAATCCCATGTGTATGTAAGACTTCTGCTGTGTTCTAGCTAAGGATATGTAATGGAGGTCAGCAGTTTGAAGACAAGTTTGTTTAAGATGAATATAGAATTAATATTAAATTAAACACTCACTTAAACAAAACAAATTTCCCTCTGTTCCACCTAAAACTTCTGTTCATCTTACAGGAAAAGTCTAGGTATTTGCAAGAAAAGCAAACAGAAGGCTCAAAAGGTTTCTAAGGAAATGTTCTTTGCATGCATCGGTACAGTGTCAGATCATTCACCTGGGCTGTATGAGGGCTGAGCTTTAGTTATGCATGTGTTTGTGCAGAATGCAAAAAAGCCAACCCTTCCTCTTGAGAGGCAATAGCTGAACTACTAGAGGACAGAATTGCTCTTATTATTTTACTCAATGTGTCAGAAAATCTTTACTGGAAAAAGCAAAAAGAAGAATTAAAAATCAACAGTAAGTTATGAACATTTCATGCTGAACCACCTCAGGCAGCTAAAAAAATTTGGTTTTCTTTTTCTTGCATATACAAGGTTTAAGTTCAGATTTGCTTTCTGTCTGATCCTAAGTAGGCATCTGACTTAGGATTTCCAACTTTTGACTGAAATGTGAAACTTCCAGAATCCTCTGTACTCTACTTCTTTCCAGCTATAACTATCCCACATTCATGGTCTCTATCCTCCAATTCAGTGAGCCAGACTCAGAGGCTGGAGCACAGAATTCAGGTTTGGATTCCCATGCTACTGAATGTTTAAGTACGAAGATGTGGTACAACAATATCACAGGGTGATTTGGTAGCACTACCCTACCTGTAAGCCTGATGTTAAGTACCCTTCTCTGAGGTCAGCTGGTCTTGACTCCCCTGGCAAAGGATGGGAGTCCCCATGTGCTACGTCTTTCCTGAGAGCTTTAAGCACTGGCACAGTATGTTAAAGCGGATTGACATGTTTCCTATTATCTGAGACCTTCTCCAGCTGTAAACTATTCAGTCAGGTTGATCTGAAGTCAGGATCCCTGTTTTGGCTGTCAAACCCACATTTTTCAATGAGCTTCCTCTTTTTTCCTGAGTTTCCTCATTTTTCAGTGAATTTATCAGAGTAGATACTGCCTTGACCTTTCAGTCTCTCATCTTCCAAAACGCCTCTGAAGCAGGCCGGACAGGGACCTCTGTTCCAAGGGAATGAACTATAGTTGCCATATTATGTCTTGAAAAAATAAAGATCATTTAGGTCAGAGGAGCTTTCATGCTTTTGGGGCTCAAAACTCCTTGCAGCAGCCAGAGAGCACTGAGGATGAACTCAGCATGTTCCATGCCTGTGCTGAGCTGCTGTCTCACTCCTGAAGACCTGTCCTGAGGGCTGTGTGGGCTGTGAGAAATGTAATTGCATTCTACTTCAAGATAAAATACGAAGAGTGATGCCATGTAATGCTTTCATAAAGCAATTTCAATATACAAAAATAAAATATGTTTTTAAACAGTAAATTAAATGAGATAAAATGAAGACTGATTTGGTTTTCTCCTAAAGGTGAAGAAACATGAGAGCAAAGTCTCAGTAAGCTGGAACTGATTCTTATTTAACACAGCTGTTAAAACAACTAAGCTTGTTGAATGTGGCACTAACAAGGTTTTCATATTTTGCTATGGAAGGACTGCTCTAAATTGGCTTATTTTTTATGAGAAATATTTTTGCTTAAGTAGATATAAGAGTTTAATTTCTTGTTTTGGTGTAGAAATATAGCAAAACCTTAAAAACAAAAAGTACATTGGCAACTAATGGCTTATTACTATTTCCATTTGAGGACTTAAATTGCAAACATGTAAGCGGTGGCCATGGCTCTCACGACCAGAAAAGATCAATTTGAAATCGTCCCATTACTAAGTAGGATGTCCACTTGGAAGTGTTTACAAGATTGGACCTTAAAATAGAAACTATAATCAGCAGGCTATGTACTCTTGGCTGAACATCTGTAAATATTCATTAATAACACCAAAAATACAAGAAAAATGTCTAATGTGGGAGCTATTCGGCTTAAATCAAGTGCACTCCTTATTTTATTCAGAGATCAACTGCTTTACTAGTATAAAGCCATGCAACTCAGGCATAATATACTGATATTTTCCCCACTACATTATAAAGGAGCAATGCAGCAAAGCAAGATTTTCGCTACTTCTAGTAGTGTTGCATCTCTCCAGAAACAGGGACTTGGTCTGGATTATATCTGTAAATGGTGCTAAAGCAAAGAGAGCTTAGAGTACTATATTATACCCTGATAATTTCCTATGCACAGATTTTGAACGCAGCTCAACATAAGGAGCAATAGTGTCAGGAAATCATCACTAAAAGACAGCCTCTATGTTTCTTTCTGGTTTAGTCAGAAACATTGACCAGCGGCATCTTACAAGTCTAGGGTTTGGCTCACACCTATGGCTCTTTCTTGCTTGGAGAGTGAATACCAGGATCTGGAGCCCAGATCTTACAGGAGATTAATCTTATCCACTTGCAAGGACACATGAAGGACCATGAATGTATCTGGATCCCACTTTCTTTGTGTTCAGACTCAGACCCAAATTGCAGTGCTTGAGGTTGCCAGATCCATTGCTTTCTTTCAAATCCTCACATCATCCCATGTAACTATTTTACAGTCATATTGTCCTGTCTCAGAAAGCTTGGTCGTCAGCATCATGTTTGAGGCCATTCTGAATTAGTGCCTTGTCTGCTGTGAATGGGGATATTAGCCTTTGGTCTGAATAATTAGCCAAAGATAATTTCCTTTCTAGTTTTGTGCTCATTATGTAACTGAACCTTACGTGTAATTGAAACCATCAAGTCTTTCTATAATTAAAGTACAAAGTGATTTTTTTCTGTGCTTTTCAAATATAGTGTGAATTTGAAACCATTACATAAGAAGCATCTTCTGCATCTCATATGGAGTGTAACTCAGGCTCTTATAATAGCAAAGCAACATTATTGCTTTTTTTATTTTACAAATAAGCTATTTTTTCCCTTCTGTTACTTATAATTGCTTCTAATACGTATTATAGAAAGATACAATAAAGGAGAATCTCTTTGTAATTACTCAAAGAGCAGACTAATTTTCTAATTAACAACAAAAAGTCATGATATCATGATTGCTCCATTTCCATAGCACATAAGTTACACACAAAAAGAAGTCCTGATGATATAATTGCTTCACATGTATTTTATAGCACCCTGAATGAATTTCTCTTCCACTCTCAATTTAAAAAAAAAAGTAGTTCTATATAATTAGAAGTTATTTTCTTCTTCCCTTTTCATATTCATGTAATTAGAAAACAGAAGAGAATATATTTTTGAAAGCAGAATATAATAAAAATACGCTCTCCTTGCATTCTTATGCTTATACAGAACAAAGCATATCTCAAGTTGGAAACTCTTCAAATAAAACACTCAAGTTATTAAAAAATAATCAAGAATCTAATGTAGTTATGAGTGCTTAATTTTTTATGATATTTTACCAGTATTTTTATTAAACTGGAAATTTTATCAAGAAGTGGGACTATGCAATGTATGTTATTTATATACAAGAACACACACACATCTACCTTCACATAAAAGCACAAGCACACAAAGTTTAACTTGTAAGATGGAAAACAGAAAAATACATTCTTTTTCTAGGTAATTTCTCATGTATTTGTAATTTTAAATTTCTTAAAAATAAAAAATATTTTTATTATGTTAAAACTATAGTCTTGTCTTTTTTGCCTACTGTTCCCCTGGGGAAATATATCTATTTTCCTGATGAGTAGGAATTGCATGTTGTATTGTCAAGGACACACAAATGAACTTTCATTACTAAGCTCAAGTTTTGCATAGTTTTCAAGATACAGACATCCTAAAGGGCAGCTGTTCTACTAAAGAAAAGGTATGATCTGGACCCAATATCTAGTGCAGACCACAGCACTGGTTGTTCTAAAGACATTGCAAATAGCATGTCTGGATTGAGCCTCTACATAACAACTGTTAGATGGGATGAATGCAGCCTTTGCTACCTGTTTTACTGCTGTGAGTGCACAGCCGGTGTTCCCTCAGAGCGGGATCTCTGGCTGGGAAGGGGTGCAGGATGCACCCATGGCTCCATCCTGCATCTCCCTCCTGCTGCTAGGCAGGAGGTACCCAGGCACCAGCAGTGGCAGCAGCTCATTCCTGCCCTGGCCCCAGCCCGGAAAGGCAGCCAAGGGACCCCTGCTCACCCCAGCTGACTTGGGCTCTTGAGACTGGGGAATATGAAGATGGTGGAGGCAGGGAAGAGAAGGCACCATGTTGACTGCCTGCCCTGACAAGTTATTCTGTCCTCACCTTTGATGCAACAGGATTCAGTTTTGCTTACACAGCTGAAAAGCCTTAAACGGACTCCAGCTCCGTTTTTGTTAACATAGGCTTCTGATTGTAGCTGGATTTGAGGCAGATGGGGTAAATCCTTTGATGCACAGTATCAATGATTTTCAAGCAGAATCAATCTGTATTTTTACAGGAAAGAGGAAAGAATAGAGTCTTTCTTCAGCAAGACTCACTTCCGAACAATAGCCCTAGGTGTGGTATGTTAGCTTTGAAGGAACCATGCTGGAACAGAGTAAGAAGAGTTTTTTTCATTTTTCCAGTAGAAAACAGTGTGAAAGATTTGGTCAGATTCTGCTGTCATGCAAAGCTTAGCAGGGAAAACACAGAGATTTAATCAGTTTGTTTCCATTTCTATGTGAGAATCATGTGTTTCATGAGCCCCAAATTTCCTTTACTCTCTACCTGGAGCCCCATTTACATCCCAAATGAACAACATAGGTGTCCAGGAAGCCTTTGGGAAGTTGTACTGAATGAGGTGAAGCTTGAGCCTTACCATCTAGAGCCTGCTTTACTCTGTAGTTACCCACCACAGAGTTTGCAAAGTACAAAAACAGACGTCATAGTAACTTAGAGGATTTTTCCTTCCCTATGTGTTTCACAGTCAGGGATGCTTCTGAATAAAAGGGTACTGGGAAACTGAGGACTGCAGTGCTGCAGTGTGTGGATGTAACATGCTGTCTAGCCATTTGAGAGATGTACAGTGATTCAGGCAGGCACTGCAACGGTGACTCTGAGTCACAGCCCCTTTGGCTTGTGGCACTCCTTGAAAAGGTGCAACTCACTCCACCCTGCCCATCTTGTGGCTAGTCCTCTGATCATCTTGAAACTGAGGGAAGCTTTTTACTACAGGCTGTGCTCTTCAGCCTCCCTTGTTCTGCAGGGCTAACACCCAGAAGGCAGCAGCTGGGTGCAGATCATAGAATCATAGAAT
>NW_010234901.1:0-385 GCF_000690775.1 Eurypyga helias
ACCATTCTATGATTCTACGATCTGAGAAGTGGGCCTTGAGTCCTTGTGACACAGGGACCTAAGCCTCTTAAGAGTTGTGAGGGATTCTACACCTGGAGTTGCAGGAAGCATGGTGCAAGATGTCAAATGAAAGACCAAGTCACCTAGAACATCAAGATGAAGCTACTCATCGATCAGTGTGCCATTTTCTCACTTCTGATGAAGGACCTCAAGGTGATCAGTCACCTGAAGGAATTGTCACCCCTTCTCTTGAACAGAAAGGATCCCAAAATTTTCTCCAAGGCCTAATCATAGAACATAGAATCATAGAGTGGTTTGGGTTGGAAGGGACCTTAAAGATCACCTAGTTCCAAGCCCCCTGCCATGGGCAGGGACACCGTTCCAC
>NW_010234901.1:505-706 GCF_000690775.1 Eurypyga helias
CTAATCCTCCCCACTTTCAATTTAAACCCATTACCCCTTGTCCTGTCACTACAGGCCCTTGTAAAAAGTCCCCTCCCAGCTTCCTTGTAGACCCACCTTCAGGTACTAGAAGGCTGCAATAAGGTCTCGCTGGAGCCTTCTCTTCTCCAGGCTGAACAAGCCTAATTTTCGCAGCCTTTCCTCGTAGGAGAGGTGCTCCAG
>NW_010234902.1:0-757 GCF_000690775.1 Eurypyga helias
TCAGTCACCTTCAAGTCTCTAGCATAGCCTTTCCACAAAAATATGCCAGAAAAAAATGGGTCCAAATTTCCAGGAGTTGACCCTCCTTGTCTCTTAGCAGTTTGGGGTGAAATGTTGGCAAATGAAGAGTTCTATAACAATCTGAACAAGCATGAAATCTTTCCACTGTACCCTTTAGTGCAGAAAATTACAACCATCTTTAATTTTAAAAACTGTCATCTTGCTTTATTAATTTTTGTTGTTGTGATCCTTGTGCTCCTTTTAAAACAGGCACATGAGAGAGGAAAACAATAAGGTGAGATCACAGGAAAAAAGGGACTTATTTATCATAAAAGCTGTCCAGGTCTCTGGCTGCAGGGAGTGCCTGACCCTGTTCCTCATAACCCAGGGCAGCAGAGACGGCCCCTGTGTGAGGTGGGAGCAGGTCGGATCTGCTCAACTGGTGACAGAGCTGAAGGAAGAAGTGGAGAGGCTGAAGATTACGAGGGAGTGTGAGAGAGGTCCTTGCTCCACCAAACTACCACCCCAAAGGAAAAGGCAGAGGAAGGAGGGCTCTCAGCTCACAGCTGATCCTGTATCCTCTTGACAGCAGGCAGAGGGAAGGAACTTAAGAGGAGAGGAAGCGGAATGGAAACAGGTCCCTGTCCGACGAGGCAGGCGCAACCCCTCCTGCCCTCCCTCCCCTCCCCTGCTGCCCTTGAAGAATAAATATGGGACTCTGGACCTTGAAGTCCAGGCAACTGCAGAGGAAGGTCCT
>NW_010234903.1:0-348 GCF_000690775.1 Eurypyga helias
CCATTCTGTGATTCTATGATTGGAAGTCTAGGAGCCATGACCCTGAAATAAATGGTATTGTTTAGTTTTGAGAGGAAAGTATTGAGGGGAGAACTAAGTACCTTGAAGTTTCTGCAAAGAAAATGCCCACAAGCTGTTCTGTATTTCCAGTGAGGTCACCAGAGGAAAAAAAGACTAAAATGTAGCAAGGAACCTTTTGTTGAGGTGGGAGAAACCTTGAATCTGTAAGGCATGGAAAGTATTGAAACACATCACATAAGGGAAACTGTTGGATTGCCATCTTTGGAGGGCAGTCTCCAAGTGGACAAAAATCTGTCAAGCAGTGTAGGAAATATTGATTTCATTGTC
>NW_010234903.1:365-15967 GCF_000690775.1 Eurypyga helias
ATGCAGACCCATTCCAAGCCCTGTTTTCTTTAGGTGGTTCATCAGCTATTTACGCGGAAGAGAAATCTGTGTACAGCACAGCAGGATTTTTGTTTGGATTTATGTATTTCTTCAGTAAGTTAGGGGTCATGGTAATGTACAAAAATGCAGTTCCAGTAACATTTTGTAGCAGTTTCTTTTTGAAGTTTGATCGGATGGGGGGTCAGACCCATTCCAAGCCCTGTTTTCTTTAGGTGGTTCATCAGCTATTTACGCGGAAGAGAAATCTGTGTACAGCACAGCAGGATTTTTGTTTGGATTTATGTATTTCTTCAGTAAGTTAGGGGTCATGGTAATGTACAAAAATGCAGTTCCAGTAACATTTTGTAGCAGTTTCTTTTTGAAGTTTGATCGGATGGGGGGTGGGGGAAAAAGCGCATAAGGCTGTAGCTGAGGTGCAACTTAGTGGAGGTCGTGCTGCAGTTTTAAACTACTGACGAATATGCTCATGGAGAAGTCTGAAAGTATTCGCTGTTTCATACCTGCTTTTCTAGCATTTAGGATGAAACGCATAGTGTTGTATATGAATATTTCATTAGTAATTTTCTGAGATCATTTAAAACCAATTGTACTATGCAAAACTAAAGCTGATTTCTCAATGCCTAATATTTGTTCACTAATTGAAGATGGTGAAGCCTTTTATTTTGCCTCTAGTTTTCCCTTTCGGCTTGCTTTGAAGTAAAATTGGGTTTTACGCTGATCAGAATTCAGTTATTTTGTTAATTTATAGGGATTTTCTCATCACTACTAGGTGATTACCTGACCTATTTTGTGAAGGCAGAAAGCCTTTGGACTTCTTCACAGCTGTGCAGCACTGTCTCAGATTGTGTTTCACGGGACATCTTAGACACTGATTTGTAGGTGGGAATTTCCATGGTAATGGCATACCAGATTGAGAGGTTTGAGTGAACCAGAGTTTGGTGAAACATGCATCAGTGTGGATTTTTTGGCTTGCTTTGGCAGAAAGAATAGACCATTATTGTATGTCATGAAATTAAAATGATGCTGTTTGGTAATTATACTATGTGACAGTTTTGAAGATTATTCTCAGAATTTATTTTTGTTTCATTTCATATAAATAATGCAGCAAACTAATTGAGAATTGAAAGGATATCAGAATCCTTCAAGGCATCATCCTGGACTGCTGTCACCTTCAGACGTTTTGCCCTTGATTTTGAAGACAGTGAAACTAGGTTCTTCTTGTACAAAAAATCACCTGTATATTAGTGGTTGGGATATTTTTTCACATTCAACAACTGCATCATTTAAAACCCACAAGTTACTTTTTGTGTAGTTCTCCTGCTGTATGAGATGCTGATAATAAAAAAAGATGAGAGATTCTTGTATTGGTTGTTGTGTGCTCCAGTCTGGCTCAGGTAGGATCATGTCTACCCATTAGATATGTTGCTGATCGTATACCTCACTTGCTGCAATAATGAGTGTAGGAAAAAAGTCTCAGGATGATCGGCAGTGCCAACAACAGCATCTCTTCCTTCAGAAGCCGAATATTGCTAGTTAGCTTAGTTAACAGATTTAACACATTTTAAGGGCTGAAGGGAGGTAACAAAGAGAATCGGAGCAAAGTCGGTAGAACTTGTTATTAAACAGGGGTTTGTTGGACTTTGTTGGACTCTGAGGTGCTGCCAGGTAATATGCAATGCTATATTAAGACCCATATTGGACTTCAGCAACTTGTGAGGTCGGTATCAGCAGTATCTGTAAATACCAAGCTATAAAGGGGCTTAAAGGTGCAGGAGGAATGAAATCATGTAGTGAAGGACCTCAAAGCAGGCCACAAGACCTGTCAGCTGAGGCATCCTTGTGACTGCGTGATACTTTGCTGTCCATTCTGTGCATCTCTTGCAAAGCTTTCATTGAGATTTCTTTGCAGCTGGAAGAAAAAGGAAGGCTACTTCAATGATTGACTGTTGAGAGTGGTCATTTGTGTTTTCAGATGGTTTGTGTTTTCAGATGGTTTGTGTTTTCAGATTTGTTTAGGTTTGGAAGCTTCTGCTGTAGAGTAGTTGGCTTATGGTCTTCCTGTTCCTCTAGATTTTCCCTTTCCCTGAGAAATCCCACTTGCTGCTGTTATGAAGAAAGTTACTTAAGGTCATTTGTTTCCAAAAATAGATTTATGAATGCTATATTGATGGATTGTGTAATTTAAAGAAATATTGAATAGTGGCAGGAGTAGTGCTGAAGATGTCAGATTTTTCTAAATGATTCATTCCTCTTCATGCACAAAGGAAACTTGTTTTTACAATCATTTATGTGCCCTTGCTTGGTGGGTGCAGTTCATTGGGAAGTGAACTGGCAAAATACCAAGAAAAATGAATTTCGGTCTGTTCTAATAAGCAGGAAGTAATTTTTATTTTTTCCCTCTTCACCTCCCAAAGGATGAGAGCTGTAGAAAAGTAAATATTCACTTTTTTGAGGGGGTTTTCTTTAGAGTTGAAACAATAAAACATGTCCTGCCATTTTCTGTTGAATCACATCTGTTTGAGCCTCCGTTCTTTGTGAATACTGTTGGGGCATTGCTGTGTTTCAATTCAGCTGTTGTTGTTGAATCTCCCTAGGTTACCATTTGTCTTTACAGTCTTAGGACCTGATCCTGCAATCATACCAATGCAAAAAGATCCTTCTATCTAGAAAGTCCCAGAGCATGTGCATGCCCATCTGCTGGGATCCGTATGATTGATTGTGGAGTCAGAATTGGTCACAGAGAACCTACATCTCATACAGTCTTTAAGCCTTTATTTTACGTATGACTTTTACAAGTACAAAAATGCAGGAGAGTCTACACTATGCATGTACAGAGTTCACTGCTGTGCACTGCGTATTACGTGACTTAAGGACTAAGTAAACTACACTGCACACAGGAAATGGCAAGTTGTTCCTACATCAGGCTGCTTTCTTGGCAAGTTGGTGTAGTGGGTTGACCAGGTCTGTCTTACAGATGCAAACTTGCTGGTAGCAATGTGTTTAGTGTGGAAGCTGGAACAAATGATACCTCCAAACATGCATGTTCTGCTGGTGTAGGAGGTCAGTACGTGCTGTTTCAGCATTGTCTTTTGGAGATTGAAGTAGTTTGTATGTGTGGACCTTTTATGTCTTAAACATAGCATGAACATACAAAATAAGACTAGTTTTTGTCTCAAAAAGCTTAAAATTGCCATGTTGTCGTGGCTGCTTGTCAGCATGTAATTCAGCTTGTAAATTCTATACCAGAGTTTAGCAAATAAGTAAGAGGATGGAATGGTTTTAAAATTCATGGGAGCTCTTTTATAAAAAAGGAAAA
The DNA here is from genome assembly GCF_000690775.1 of Eurypyga helias. Classification (NCBI taxonomy): domain Eukaryota; kingdom Metazoa; phylum Chordata; class Aves; order Eurypygiformes; family Eurypygidae; genus Eurypyga; species Eurypyga helias. The sequence goes on from NW_010234903.1 coordinate 3,703, forward strand.
AAAATCTTCTAACACCTCTAAAATGCCTTTTGGGTCCTTATGCACATAAAGTACAGTAATAGACACATCAAAAGGCTACGTAGGAATACCCTTGGAAGCACATTTTCTTGAAACTGTTCTTTGGGAATTACTAACAAGACAGGAATAGTGCTCCTCATTTCCTCTGTGAGTTCTAGATTAACCCAGGTACTGGGTTCAGGGCTGCCAGAGGGAGCACTCTCATTGCTTCCAGAAGCAACACTGGAAGGTGGGAGTGTGGCTGTGGTTATGCCATATTTTCTTTATCATGCATGACCCGCAAGAGTCGTTTTTGAGGACCATTCACTTTCTTTTCCACTCCAGGCCCTGCTCATATAGGAGAGGAGAGAGATATAATTTTGGCCAGGTCTTGCAGAGGAAGAAGTGTAGTGACTCACACTGACCATGTCTGGTTTTCTTCCCTGCCGTTGTACTTGTTGGCTCTTGCCATATAAAATACCCTGGCCAAGAACCTTAGGAGGAGAGAGGACATTCACAGTTTTGCCTTCTTATTCCCTTGGTAATTTACCATATACAGCAAAAATGACTTACAGAAACATGCCTGGTATAAAATACTTGTATTGCAGTTTTATGCAAACTGTTGCTATGCTTATTGGGAAAGTTATACATAAATGAACTCATGAATAAGGTGGCAAGTATTTAACTGTAAGAGTCATCATTTCAGCTAAGACTTGGAACCACCGAGAAAAGTTCTCTGAAGAATGATGCAATCTTTTTCTTTTCCCTTATTCAGAAATTTCCAGGAATCTTGTAGCTGCTACTTCTTTCTCATCATTGAATCCTGTTTCTTTCTTTCTATCAGCTCCTATCATCTGTCTTCAGATTTGAACTACTCCTTCTTCCTTTTTTTTTTTAAATGTTCATTGAGAGAAGAGTTCCCAAATACAGAAAGTAACCATCTAACAGCAGGAACTGGAACACCAGCTGTATTTAGCTTTGAAGTCATTGAGACTTTCGTGACAACTTTCGAAGTTGTTTATTTCCTGAAAAGTGATGTTAAAACAGCATGTGGGGTTCCACAATCACTGCCACTTGGAGCCTGCTAGATCAAAATTTCTCAGAAAATAGAAAAAAAAAATGCCAGCCAAATGCCAGCCCTGCGTATCAGCTTGAGATCAGAAATTCAAGCCGTGTTCATGCCGGTTCTTGCATCTCTAGCAGCAGTGTCAGAGAAGTTCTGAACAATTCTGTTATGACAGGCCCACAGAGGAGGCAGATCCTCTTCTAAAAGTGGCGTTGCCTGTGCAACAGGAATGCAAAGCAGTTAAGAGCTTATTTTTCTCACCGAGGAAGCTTGACAGGAGTTTTTACTACACTGTGGCACAGTTCTGCTGGACAAGTAGGCAAGATTTTTACACTAATACTGTTTTGTCTATAATTCTGTTACAGGTTCATAAACAAAGACAGCTGTCTCAGACTAGTTTAGCATTTTTTTATCTTTGAATCAATTTATTTCAACCTTCCTTAAATAGCCACTGCTTTAAAGAGTAGGAAAACTAAAATTACAAGAGTCCTCAAAAAAATTGACTGATTTGATTAGGCTTTGTCTCATTGTCTTGACTGTTAGTTTTTTGGGTAGGGTTTGGGGTTCTTTTGAGAGGGAGAGTGCGAAACATTGTACCCATATTTGATAGAATTTAGACTTATACCTTCATAAATGCTGGTAGTTCTGTGAAATGTTTTCTATCTCCCATCATTACATTTCTTATTAAATTTCATGCTGTGTCACGTAGTCTTCGTGCACTTAGTCCCAGCCCAAAACGATCTGAAACTGTGCAGAGTTGGGATATAAGTTTATGACTGACTTGGAATATATCAAACTTTATGTGGACTTGATCAAACCCTATGAGAAACGGCACCATACAGTGGGGCAAACTTAGCTCTGATGGCCCTATAGTAGCCTTCCAGTACCTGAAGGGGCCAACAACAAAGCTGGGAGGGGGGACACGGGACGGGACTTTTTACAGGTGTCTGTAATGACAGGACAAGGGGTAACGGGTTTAAATTGAAAGTGGGGAGGCTTAGATTAGATATCAGGAAGAAGTTCTTCCTGGAGAGGTTGCTCAGAGAAGCTGTGGATGCCCCATCCCTGGGAGTGTTCAAGCCAGGCTGGATGAGGCTTTGAGCAACCTGGTCTAGTGGAAGTTGTCCCTGCCCATGGCAGGGGGGGTGGAACTAGATGGGCTTTAAGGGCCCTTCCAACCCAAACCATTCTATGATTCTAAGGAAGCACCATGGGGGCAGAAGTGTGTTTCCCTCTGAAATAGCTGGGATTTTTTGCTCCCTGTTATACCACTCTATCAATAGTCTTGTTATCCAGTGGGGCAACTCTAAAGGATGGATGAGCAGGGAGGAATGTGGCTCTGCTACTTCTCTGATCTCTCTGGTCACTCTCTTCCCATGAGAAAATGGTGAGATGTCTGTCGCTAACTCGTAAAACCTCACTTCTGTCTGCTGCAGAGGCTGCACCCCTGGCAGACTGTGCTCTCTAGCACTATCATGTGTGTGACTTAATGACCATTGGAATACATGTTTTTGAAGTGCATGGTCCTGCTCCACCTGAACTCTCTGAGTCTGTATAGCATTAGGGTACTGAATGGCACAGTTCCCAGACTTAATTTCAGTAATCATAAAAATGCTACGTTTCTCTGTTAGTGTATGTGTAAGTAACAGTATGTAGCTGAGATAGTAGACTAAATAAATGCAAGAAATATTAATGTCTTAAATCCAGCTATAAAGTCAGAGATCATCATAAGCATTCCCAGTTATTGTTGCAAATTAAGTCTGATGCCTTCTGTTCATTTTGTAGTGAAATAATTATAAATTTCAGAGCAGGGAAATTCCTCAAGAATATTTCTTCCAAGAAAGTAATGGGCTTCTAATATTAGTTTTTATTTACTAAACTGCCTTTCATTTTTTCTTTCCCTTTTCACATTTCTTATTTCTAAGATCTCTGATATAAGGAGAGCATGTACTCCGTTGTGGCTTGTTAGGTTGTGGATATCTTCCTAGGTGTTGAATTTTCACTGTTGGTAGGTTAGCTAAAAAGCCTAATACAAATGTCTTAGCCCTCCATGATTTAACAAGATCCATTTTAGTTCTGACAGTTGTTGAGATACCCTAGTCTTTTTTTTTTCACAAATCTCTGTCCAAACTGCCAGACTTGTGTATTCCTGCCCATTCTACTAGGTAGCAGTAAGTGGTGTGAGTCATTTGTAGCTACACAGTAGCATGCTAGCATTTGTGTCTTAAGCAGAAAATATATGCTGTTAATAATTGATTTAGTTATTTTGATTTTTATTAAAGCCACGTCCTTATTTTTGCAGCTTGCATGCAAAACCTGATAAATGACATGGTAGGGGTTTTTTGTATTGTTAACATCCATGTTCCCAACTATATAACAGTGGACTATCAATTTTTATTCCTTCTGCCCTCTTTCATGTGTTTTTTTTTATTAGACCCACAGCTAAGCCTTCTATCAAATATAATAATCCTTGTGCAAATTCTAACTTAGGCTTTGAAGCAATCCTGGGAGATGTGTGATTTGTGTATTATAAGACAAATTATCCGTAAAAATTCTCCCAATGGTGGGACTTTTATATCTGAATAAAGATTCGTCTTGCATCTAGACTGTGTGTTCAGTTTGGGCCCCTCACTTTGAGAAAGACACTGAGGGGCTGGAGCGTGTCCAGAGGAGGGCAACGGAGCTGGGGAAGGGTCTGGAGCACCAGTCCTGTGAGTGGCAGCTGAGGGAGCTGGGGGTGTTCAGCCTGGAGGAGGCTCAGGGGAAACCTGATCACCCTCTACAGCTCCCTGAAAGGAGGTTGTAGAGGTGGATGTCAGTCTCTTCCCCAAAGTGAGAAGTGATAGGGCAAGAGGAAACGGCCTCAAGTTGTGCCAGGGCAGGTTTAGATTGGATATTAGGAAAAAATTCTCCACTGAAAGGGCTGTCAGGCATTGGAACAGGCTGCCCAGGGAAGTGGTGGAGTCACCATCCCTGGAGGGATTTGAGAGATGTGCAGATGAGGTGCTTAGGAACATGTTTTAGTAGTGAACTTGGCAGTGTTAAGTTAACAGTTGGACTTGATGATCTTTTCCAACCTAAAAGAGTCTATGATTTTAGGTTGTATAAAAACTCAAGTCACGGTACTTGTGTGGAGTATTGTTGTGGGAGAGGGTTGTTTGTCTCTTTACAAATAGTAGTATAGTGTTATTGAAGTAGTAGTATTGTTCAGATGGAAAAACATCATCTTTAGTAGTTCTTAACATGAAAGAAAAGTGTCAGTGTATTGTTGGCATTACCTGCAGCTTGATATGCATCCTACAGGGAGGAATAGTTTGCAAATAATTGAAAACGTTTTAAACCTGAATATTGTGACTGTAATGCTTTGCCAACCCTTCTGTGTGTTAGTGATATTTATAGTGAAGGCATCTTACATTTAATAAATAGTTTGTATGTCAGTAGTTGAAAACCAGCATATCAGAAATTCTTAATGTTGTCCCATTTGCTACTACTTTTGATCTAAAATGTTTAAAACAGTGATCTTTATTCTAGCATGCCTGTTGCATGTGGCTGGGATTGTTTTCTATAAATCTTCATTTCTGTATATCAAAAGGGCCTCAGTTTTAGTTTCAGTGTAGCAAATCAGAAATTAAAACATAGGTGTGGAACAAGATAGTCTTCAAGACATGGGCATCGTTCATTCCAGATGAAGTCCAACATGTGAAATTTTTTTTTTTTTTTAATTTTTACTCCAGTGTTGAGAGAGGAGGCAATTTGCTCATCCCTGCCCAAATAACATGTTTAAATGTTTAAGAACAGTCAACCTGTAGACTGATTAGAAATGTGGAAATTGAAATGACTGAAAAACTCTAGAGAATTGCTAATGGTATGTATAGTCTTTCGCCTTAGCATAAGTTCCAGGTCGGGGCAAGTGAGAGTTTCTACCACCTGAGAGTTTTTTTTCATACCTCTGCTGTACAAACTGGGAATAAGTGTTCAAGTAAAGTTGCTGTTGTTTAGTAGGAACTCGGCAGTATAAGGTGGACCTGCAGACTGCTCTAGCAATGGGATAAGCTTGAGGACTGAAGTGCTTCTCTTGTCAATAGTTTGGCCATGTGAGACCACAGCTGTTACGTAAAAGCTATGAAGAGAAGTCAGGGATTCAGTTTTTCTCACCCTGTATGTGCTAGAAGTAGTATTTGCATGGCAGTTTGCATATTACTTCCTGCAAAAGCAGTCTCTCTCTAGCTGATCTTACTCCTAGCCTTACTAAAGATGTCCTAGCAGAATCTGTTTTCTAGCATTTTCTTACACAGGTTGATCACTGTTCCATCAGAAATAACAGGAGATCTGAATGACTAATACAGCAAATTGCTTCTGTGAGTCGGCACGTAGAGCCGAAAGAAGGATCATTGAGACTCTCATGGGAAAAGCCTCACTAGAGCCCTCAAGGAAAACCATCAGCATCCCCTGAAGAGCCTTTTAACTTTGACTCATAGTTCTATGAGGGCAAATTTCTGTATTTAGAATCCTTCTCTTGTCCCCATGCCAAAAGCCCTCATAGTGCTCACTGAGGTGTGTAAACAGTATTGTGCCCAGTTTAATACAACTCTCATAAGGTAATTTGGCCAATGTTGCATATTAAGTCAGGGGCATGAGTAGGTAGGGAAATCAGGAATCATGAGTCCTAGTCACTAAATCCTCCTTCCATGGAAACATAATGGCTATAATTTGAGCTCTGCAATTAATATCTTGTTGCAGGCCAGCCATGTGATATGCTGATAATGGCTAACCTTGCCGGTGAAGAGGAGGGGTTTCATGCTAAACACTGAGGGTCTCTCTTCATTTTTCTTGGATGAGCACGCAGGAGAAACAGAGAAAGCAGTATTCTTTAGTTAGATGGACTAATTCAGGTATTACAAGCAAGCTAGTATCCAATACCAGAGGCTTGATGGGAAAAAAGCCTTAAGGAACAGGCTGGGTCTGGAGAGTGCAGGACAGCAAAAGCTTTTGTTACAGTGAGAGCAAGTACGTGCTGTACTCTGAGCAGCACAAGGTTGCATAAACATGGTCCCTTCTCTTCTCTTGACAGGGATGAAAGCTACTTGGGCCTCGTTGAAAATCTGGTCAGTGAATGTGTTGCTGACTTTGACTACGGTGAATACCCTCATGCATAAGCCAGGACATAATTGCTGGGTAATGCAGCTTAATTGCATAGGGCAGTACATGATGTTACACCTCCCTGAAACAGCAGGATTTAATTTCTCTTATGGAACTGAGGAAGCAGTCTTTATTTCTTTATCTTACAAATAGGTGTTTAGTCTCTGCAGTCTTCTGCTATTGACAGAGGACTCAGATATTTTGGCTTAACTACTACTAAAGCATGAGAACAACAAAAGACAAAAGCTAATTAGTATTCTTTTGACTGCTGCTCTGAAGGAATGAAGCTGTATTCTCAGCTCTTTCTTAAACTCCGGTGGAGATTAAAAGAAAGCAGTGACTGTGAAGGAGGACATCAAAAAGAAATGGAAACAAGGCAGATCCAGCCAAGAAAAAGGTCTGGCCTAAGTGTTTCTTTGCATTACAAATTCATGCACAATAAACCTTGAAGAGAGACCTGCACTGAAGCCTACTGTCTTTGCAGGTTTCCTCCATGGCTGTTGCATAGGCTCTCTCTCTTTGCTTGGAGAAAAGCTGTGATGTGATTCCTTTTACTCTGGACTGCTTTGTGGAGCAGACGGTCCCACTGCAAAGTAGCCCGAGGAAATGCGGACAGCGTATTGTGCAGTATAAGATACCAGTGGGATCAGCAACTTGCTGCAAGAGCACATCCCATTGAATAAATAAGTTATACCTACTTAAAAATGTAATATGGACCAACGCTTTCCATCTATAAAAGCAGAGTGCACATTCACATCTCACGGGTGGCTGCTTTAGCTTGCGTGGCTGGCACTGACGCAACCGCCAAGGATAGCCCCAGCAAGGTAACTGCCCTTGGCACTGATGCAGCTGGTATGAACTGCAGTTAGGTGCCTTCTTAAAATTTTTTGAAATACTGTGTAAAGGGTTAGGTACAAATCAGCTTCTCTAGCATCAGGAGCAGTTCAGAGCCTCTGGTGAAGATCTAAATGTGTAAAATTATTGGCTTCTGCCATCTGAGATACTAATATATCCAGGGAGGTGCTGTTGTGACTTTGAATTCTTGTTCATCCCTTGTCCTCCAAGTTATAAAAGAATTCTTTTTCTGTTTTCCTTTCTTATTTCATTTCATTGAGGCTGTTCTGACTGACTTTGCAGGCAGCTCTCTTGATACTGGACAGTCACCTGGAAAGGACATCTCCCGAGGCTGCAGGATTATGGGGTCAGTGTTAAGGACACTGTTAAGTTCATAGTTTAATCCTTTTCAATATGTATAACAGAACATAACCATCAATTCCAGTTAATAAGTCCAATAGGTATCTGTCATGGTTTAGGCCCAGACGACAGCTCAGCACCACTCAGCGGCTTGCTCACTCCTCTCCCAGAGGTGTGGGGAGGAGGAAATATAAGGAAAGGCTGGTGGGTCAAGAGAAGCACAACTGAAACAGGAGTTTGACTTCAACACTTCCATTTTGCTGAAATGCTGTAAGACATTAGTGAGGCTTTGTGTTTTGCAGACAGTGTACTTGCAAGGCATGAAAGCAGGCACATTGCCCTGACTTTGTTCTTTTGTTCATACTTTAATCCTTCTAAATCCTTTTCCATAGTCTTTTCCAGGGAAGAAGAATTAAATGCTTGATTATTTTTGTGACTATTATTTCTGTTAATTCTTCGTCAGATTGTTCTTTTTCACGGTTCTGGATTTTACTGGTGGTCACTGAAAGACATCAGAATTTACTCTGGGCTAGAGGATGTGTGATAGGTGGCCTGTCACTCTTGGCTGACAGGCAGATTGACAGTAATATTGCTCTGCAATAACTGTCACAGATCAGTGACCATTTAGGATATCATGGGGTTTGTGGGATGCTCCCCCTAATCCCAGTATCACCCTGAATGTGTCTTGATAGAGGAGAATGAGTAGTTTGAGGACAGTGAAGAGCAGACAACCGCCTGAGGAGGCTGAGTAGCATACAAATGATTAATGAAGTGATGTATTTGGCACTGCTAGCATTATTTTTTGGATAATATATTCAGGAGGAAGTAATCAGTAATGGGATTTAAGCAGCACAAAAGGAGATTTCAGTATAATAAATTACATTCACAAAGGTGTTACCAAGTATGTGTAGATATTACAGGAACAGGGAGGATTTTTGTGTGAACTGCAAACACCATACCCAAATTTTTAACTCTTGAGCTCTGCACTGGTTCAGTATCTGTTGAGATGGCCTTAGCACTTTATATTACTTTCATCATTCATCCTACTCCTGTAGGAAACTGAGTAGGTTTCCCTACTGTGTAAGAAATACCAGATCTGCATTAGTCCTTTGCTGGCTCCATGAAGAAGTGGGTAACTTCGTGGCACCTGAAATTATCTATCTCGCTCCTGACCAAATTTGCAAATTGTTTATTGAAACAAACAGCACCAATGTGAAATCTTCAAGACCCCCAACTTGGTAGTTTTCGCAGAAAGAGATTGATCTTCCCTCTTTGCATTCTGTTTCTGGATGGTTCTTTCTGGTTTCAAAATATTTTGGTTTTCTACTGGACTACTTTGGTGTTCTCTGGTACCTTCTTGTGAATCACCTAAAAGGCATCTGGAAACGTATACATGTGAAGTATGGTAATTGGGTTTCCTTGGTTCACCGTCTTGGTGTTGTAATGACAACAATTTTTCTATGTTGACCACTACAAGGTGATAGGGCAGATTATTTCCTCCTTTTTTAGGCACACTTTCACAGATTCGACTGCACCCCTTCATTATTTTTTCCATGTGTCTTTCCATCAGTCTTTCTTTTATGTTGTCTCCAGGTCCCTTATAATTTTCGCTGTCCAGTATGCCCACACGCTCAGGTTAGGTAACTTAGTGAGGCTGCAGAAATCCAGTATTTACATTTCATTAAAATCGCAGTGTGGCTCCAGTTACAGTGGGGTGATTTCAAGTTCAAAGTTTCCATTTCAAGTCCACTGAAGTACCTACCCATGCAGAATTGGTTTGGATACGACTGTCTTCCTGTTGACTAAAGGAGAAGAGCAATGTGCTTGCCTGGCATCATTCTACTGTAGGCTGATACCAGGTCATGAAGATAAACCAGGCTTATTGTATGAGTGTGGTCAGGTACTTGGTTTGGAAGAAGCTTTAATCACAGTCCCAGGGCTGTTGTAAAGATAGCCTGACTGAGTATTTCAGTTTACCCTGAACTGATTAGAAACAGGTTTGCTTATACCATTGTTGGCATCAGTTTTACTGAGCTGTAGTAGGAGTGCTCATTACTGCATTTGCTTAATTAAAATGAGCTGAAAATATACCTTAACATTAGATCAGTATTAAGCTACAGTTTTGTTAGGTAAAAGCAGAACATTACATAGTCATGGAATATTAGCACTGATGATCCAAATAGCTACGTGTATTTCTAAATACACAAAACCTTAAACTAAAATGGCTCTGACGTTTTTCCTTTTACTTACCATAAACTGAGGGAAAACTCATGAGGTACCTATGACACACTAATTCATACACAGCAGCTTTTAAGGGCTGATCAACTGTCTTGAGATTACCGGTATGCTCAAGTCAAGTAGAAGTTTGCCTTGCATATTGTCTGACAAATTTCTTAATGTTCAAGTTTTCAGACAGAGAAAAGGAGAATTAAAATGCTAGATGTGTTTTAGGAGGAAACACAGGAAACTTTCTTACCTGTAACTTTGCTTGAATTTGATGTGCTGGGATTGCTTTTTACATTTTGTAATTTCTGTGATTGGTTTCTTTCTGGTAGCTCTGACCTCCTGCCTTATCGGTACTTTCCAGGTCTCGCAGGGAGTAGTGACCAGTGGTGAATTCAATGTGCTTCTTGCTGTTTCCCCATAACTTATCTGAAATGTTATGGGCATACTCCAGGATTTAATCTTTTTCTTTTACAACAGTAATTAGTTTTCTGGGTTTATCTCTTAATTTGTCATGCTACCAATTTCTGTTTCTTAAAATAATCATTCTGATGCAATGTTTTTCATTTTGGGGATTTTTACAGCTCGTCTGTGTAGAAAAGTAATGACAAAAAATTCCAAGCTAAGGAGTCCTTAATTTCAAGTGCCAGAGCTACTACAGAATAGCATATTCCTGCTCAGTGCTACTGAGCAGGCAGCCTCTCCGTTCTTGATTATATTTCAAGTGAAGCACAGATATTTTTTGGCCTCCAGATCAAAGACTTTGATACCCAATAACACTGGAGGACTCACAGAACTGGTATATCTTAAATAACCTGGATTATGGCAACTGAAAAAAAAAAGCTTGACAATGTTAGACATGAGCGAGGTGAGTGGGAATTTGTGGGGACTCTTGAGTGAGTTCTTTCTGCTAAAAGTATATATATTTTTAAAAATATATTTCATTGGGAGTATTATCATCTTTGTTACTTCCAACAGAGGGCAAGTATGCTTTTCTTGTAAAGCAAAGTTCTGTTCTGACTTTGGGAGCAATATCGGAGAAGCCCTGTAGCTACACCACGAAGACATGCACATGGCAATGCAGGAGGTTTGTTTGAGCTCTCACTCTGCCTTAGATTTGCAAGCATACATTTCAGAATATGAGTTTAACATCAAAATAATTACAAAGGGTTTTTGGGGTTTTTTTAATAGTTTCTGTTTACCTGTGGCACATCTGTTGGGCATGTAGACAGTCAACAGTAGAACCTTAAGGCATTGAAACTGTTCCCTACTAGTTGTGGTTTAAACTTCAGGTACTGTTTTTCCTTGTAGTGCACAAATTAAAACTCGCTAGGGGATGGGAAAATGTGTTTTTGTAATTATGTTACATGTCTGTTAAGGAAATGACGGTACGCGAGAGTGTGTACGTGGAAGACATTTCACTGAGGCCACGCTTTCACTGGGACTTCATATTTGCACTCCAGTCTGTGTTGCTGCAAAAAAAATTCAGGAATGTCATAGCAAAAATAATAGTGTGGGGTTGTTCTGTTGTAAAAAATCTGGGGTGTTTTTTTTTTTCCCCTGGCAATTTGAATTAAAATGTATAGATGAAATTGAATTGAAGTTGAAGTGGAATTTGCATTGAAGAAGATGGTTTCATTCCATAAATTAAACGAAGAAGCAAACATCAGTTTTACAGCTTTGCATACCTGTATGATCACTGCCACATTAGGATTGCTCCAGAATACAGTATTAGCATCTGAATTTTGGGGTGCCGTCATTTATTTCTTTTGCTTAATGGCAAAGTTGAAGAGCCAATACCCGTTTTACTTTTGCTCTCGTCACCATCCAGCTATTTGATATAGTTTTGACCTGCAATAACTAATTATAGTTTTTTTAAGGACACTTAAGAATTCTTCTTCCAAGTTTCTGTTGTTTGTATTTCTCCCAGAATGTCAAGTATAACCTTGTGAGGATAGTTTGACATTTCTGCAGCTGCACTCCATCTCACTGTGTTTTGTTCATGACCAGATTCAGTAAATTTCCTATGTTCTTTTTCCAGAAAGAGTATAGATTTACCGGACATAATTAGTTTGTTTTAAATCACTCTTACCTTTGTCATCACAGAGGTTGTTTGTAGGTTTTGTTGTCTAAATATCTGCAGCTTTATTTTACTAAGTGTCCATGCCAGCACTTAGAGCTGCTCTCCATTAAAATGAGCCTGACTGCAGCCCCCTTTTCATCATTTAAGAAAAATTGGTTTGTGATTTGGAAGAGGGATCCACTCACTTGACACCCTAGCCAGTGTATCATCCAGCTCTTTGGAAGCTCTGGGCTTGTGTCAATGGAGACGCATTCAGGTGTGTTAGCAAGGATGATGGGCTGGGTCAAGCAGAGAAAGGAGGGCTTCTTTTTACTTTTTCCCCTCTTACTGATCGCGAGCACATCTAAGTAGTGCAGTATCTGATGGATGGTGGGACATATGTTGCCTGCATACCTAAAACGTAGAGTTGAGCTCATTCAGACTTTCTGATTTACGGGGGTTTTCCCCGCATATCTCGCAGCTCATAACATTTATAAGCACAGAGTAAAGAATGCCCTGCAAATGCAGGCAATTCCGTGCATCTCTTAGCCTTATTGCAAAGGGCCACTGCCAACCTCATGGAG
>NW_010234904.1:0-5997 GCF_000690775.1 Eurypyga helias
ATATATATATATATGTACACATATACACATGCTTGACAGCAAAATCTCATGTGGCTGTTTACTGCTGACCTTGACACAGTGAGCTCCTCATGGCCACATTTTTAGCCAGCAATAAGGTCTAGTCCATTGCAAGCAAAACAGAAATAGCAAAGCTTGAAGTCATCCTTCGTTCCTTAGATACTCATTCCCCTATCAGCCTCTGTAGGAATTAGTCCATGAGTCTGTGAGATGGGTATGAGGAAGCCCAAAGACAACTTGCTCTTCTTTCCTCACACCATGAGCCTTTCAGACCTGCTCATTCATTTCAACCCAAACCGCAGGACAACAGGTTTAGTCAAGCAGTTATCAGTCCTCCAGCACGTCTGCCACATACACATCATCGATAGCCCAGGTTAACCCCATGGGGCCACCAGCAATTGCCAGAATGATGAATGCTTACACCTGCTATTGAAACCAAATAGAGGTGACTGAAACAGGCTGCAGGAATGTTTATTCACCTAAAATTAAACAGTTTCAGATGAAAGGAAACTAATTACAAATGAAGCCAAATTTGCTGAAGTGTCACACACATCTCCCACCTTCTCCTCCCATCGTAAATGTTTGGGAAAATAAGGGAAGTTATTCTATCATCTTTTGAAACAAGATTTGCTGAATAAGACTGACCCACGTTTGTTTGCAAGAATAAAAACTCCCCCACATGAAACAAAACATTTTGGTTTGGACTGAACAAAGTGTTTCATTGAGTCTCAAAACATATTTTACACAAGGCTCTTTTCTGTGAGAAATCCAAAGCATTTTGGTGCTGACTGGACACAAAATTAAAAATTTTTTGCACAGTTCCAAGGGTCTGCGTTCTATGTAGCAACCAGGAAACACTGAAATAATTACTGTTATTGAGATGGCTTGGAGCTACTTCTCATACTTTAAGAAATCCCCTTGTAATAAAAACTGCTGCCAGGCAAAATTCATCAGGCAGCGTTAGGAGAACTTGGGATGAATTTTGAGTATGCTCAGGTCAGATTTCAAGTTCAATCTGACAAGCCTGTGGCTGTAAACTAGCAGGAACTGTCAGCTTAGAATATATTTCCATTTGGGTTGTGCAGTGTGTTGGGACCTGTTATTCAGACATAGATCTGTGGAGCTGAAGTCATAAGGACTGAAACGTGATTTAGAAACCGAAGTTGGTTGGCACATTTCCCCAAACTAAACTCCCTATCATAAGATCTTAAAGAAGCAAATACCTTAAATGTTTCTTCCCAGAGAGAGAAAACTCCATCTGAACAAGACCTCTCAGCATGTCACTTCTACTGTTTAGTTCCTCTTTTTTTATGTAGGTCATATTAAAATACACGTCTATGTAATTTTTAAAACATCTCAACTTCTCCCCGGGTAGCGTCACTGATGCGAGTGGCACCTCTAGGTATAAAACACAAAAACCTCTTTGTGAGATGATGGCTCCACAGGCACATGGTGAAAGAAGGTCTGAAAATGGTCCAGAATACTGTCAACTTTTTCAGTTTCAAAAGCTTCCTTCAACCCTTGGTCTTGCTGTGCAGACTCCTACTTTTCTAATCCAGACTAATATCCTATGGAAACAACGGAGATTGTGCATGAGGAAGGGTTATGTAGAATTAGAGAAAGGGACTCTTGTTTAATCCATGCCTTTCTGCTAGGTAGATATGTAAAAAATAGTAAAAATGTATGCATTGCCCTGATCAGCACAGCTCAGCAAACAGCTGACTTTTCAGTTTCATAATTGAAAAAACAATAAACAAAAAAGAAAAGGGGGAAATTAATTCAGCTGATAGCATATGGAAAATGTTCAGGGATTTTTGTCAAGTGAACTTCTAAAAAATACCTTATTTATACTGGAAATATGTTGTTTACTTTTGTTATGGGGCAAAAGCTTCATCTTGGCCTATTCAATCCTTGTTTGAATTAATCCTTTAAAAATGTGATCAGTTTTAAAATTATATTTCAGAATGAACATCAGAATCTTAAATTTGAAAAATAACAGAAGGAAATGGATCAAAAAAATTTTTTCCCTAATTTTCTGCTTCAAAAGAAACTCACTTTTTGCCCCAAATTCACAAGACATAAAAATGTTTTTAGTGAATGTATGTTTCAAAAACCAACCAACCAACCAACCAACCCAAACAAAAAAGACCCATAGGATAAATTTATTTTGTTGTTTAAATACATTTCTTCAAATCATTGTGGCTAACTTTAAGTGTCCTCACTGGGCAGTCTGATATGTTTGATTTATGCTGTTTACCATAAAGGTTTCAGATGACCCAAGGGCTTAGCAGAACCGTCAGTGGTCCATCACAAAGTATTGGGTGAGATGGAAAATGGTGAGATACGAACTACCTTGTATTTCTCCACGAGGAGGGGTGCAGAAGACAGCCCATGCAGGGGCAGAGCTCAGCTTGCTGCCAAGGAGCCCAGCTGCTGAGCAGGACCTCAGCAGACCGCGCCTGAGGGATGCGGGGTAGCGGGCCACCCAAAAGTGCTCCCGGGAGAAGCGTTAACACCTGCACTCGCAGGGTGTTTTCCCCACCTTCGCCATCCCTCCCGCGAGGAGCAGAAGGCGGCGTTGGGGGTGGCAGAGGAGCTTGGCACCACCTGGTGCCGCACCTATGGTAGGGCAGATGCCACCTCCCGCTCCCCGGTCACAGCCCGGCGATGAGGAAGGGCCTCCCCTTGCCAAGGCTTCCTGGGTGCAGCACTAGGGCTGTCCTGGAGAGTTAGGCTTGTGTTCATCCGTGCGGGAGCGTGGGATGGCAGGAAGCTTTCTCACCCAAGCTGGAAGAAGGGGTTAGTGTCCCATGGCGGGATGCTGGGGCTGCTGCCAGAGGTGGGGCTCCACCAGCCAGTTGACTTAAGACCACAGTCCCCTCCCAGCCCAAGGGGAGAATCCTGAGTGTGGGGATGGACTCCAGAGAGGGCCACCATTCCGGCTAATGCTAGCTGCAGTGTAGGAGAGCTGATTCCTGCCCGCAGACCACCTCTCTGCTCTGCCACCGAGACCTGCTGGTGCTGGAGCCTACAGTTGTACCATGTCTGACGTGTGTAGGGTTGTCGTATTTTGTCCAGGACATCGTCCACGCTGTATAGACACAGGGGGCACACGGCTTAGGAGCATGCAGTTGGCCTGACATGGATGACTTGGTGCTCAGCTCCAGAGGAAAGAAGCTGTAGGCGTCTGAACTCATGAGATCCACAACACGCAGTGTTCACAACTGTGGGGTTGTGACTCTTTGCCCACAGTGTCCATTTTCAGATATTTGCAAAGGCTGCACACATCCAGAAAGTAAGAAAAAACCTTTTAAAGACAGCCTAAATCCTCTTAGATGACATTTTACTGTAAAATAAGTTAAGATGCCTCAGATGAAATAGTGCTGCTAATTACATGCTACAACAGGAGATGTGACATCACATATGGGATTTCATAAATTCAGCACATGATCTAAAGCCATTCATCCATGGGGTGAAAAAAAGGGCTTTCCAAATGTATTGCTTAGCACAATGCAATAATTCATGCGCAGTTAAGATGTGCAGTGCACGTTTCTAATTCACTTAGATGTCAATCAGGAGTAATTGCTGTGGTCAACGAAGCTATGCCAGTGTAACAGATACAGAGGAGACTAGCACTCCAACTCTCTCAGTTTACCCTAGCTGGAGAAAGCAGCTTTGTATTCCTGAGAGTATTGCAGATTCCATGACTTTTTAGAAAAAACAGGTTTTGTGGCATAGTTGCAATGGCTGGAATAATTTTGCATTTTTCAATTTCTTTTTATGAAACAAATTCTTGCATTCTAAACTCAAAACTTCCCTTGACTTCTTTCAACTAACGGTGGTCCCACTCCAGAGAAAGCAGCTGTTTGAGTGTGTTAGCTATATTGCCTCGCCTGACTTCAAATTTACTAATTTAGTTTAGAAAGGGCTGGAAGAAACAAAATCTTCTCCCTCTTGGGTGTGATTATTGGTCCTCAGGGAAAAGCCCCTTCCTGACAGAGCAAATGTCTATTTTCAAGCAGTTCATGGCCTCCGTGATCTCTGTTTCCATATGGGCTTAACTTGATGAAGAATATGCAGCTCCACACTCCTTCTAGGGGTCCGGTGTGACTTGTTTAAACATGAACCATTATTAATGTGTGTTAGGATGCACACATTGTAGTAGTCACGCTGACAAACCGAGGGAGGTTACTGCAGAGTCATTACAGCCCTGCACAAGAAATTTATTCATCAGCACACCCGGATGAGCCCTTTTAAATGGGGCTTGGTGTGATAAGTCGGATGTTGGAATGACCTGAGATAACAGATTCAATGTTGAGGAGCAGTGGAGTCTCAAAGTTTGAGGAACACTTTGGAGGCAACAAAGACTCTCTCAATCTAGGAATCAATATTGGCGAAAACCAGTTTTTCCTCCCACACTCATAAAATGCTCCTAGTCTTTAAATTTCTTCTTTGCTCCTGGAGGCCAGTATGGATTAGCATTCCTTGCACAGACTTTGGGTTTTTTATAGAGCAGATCTACCAGCACTTCTAAAACATTTACACTGAGTGTTGGACAGTAGCCCGTTCTCACAGAACATATTTCATTTGGCCACGCCACAGTCATATATTGTCAAGAGCCCTATTATCAGCCAATAACTGCACCTCATTTTACTTCCTTTCTGCATCTTATCACCAGCCAAGTGCTGACATCCCTGCATGGACATAACTCCTGGTACAACGACTGATGAGAGTAACTGCTGAAGCTCTGCAGCTGAAAGCATCCATGAGCTCCAACTCAGCCTGGGCTCAGGGTGGTTTTAGATGATATGAATTAAACTCAGTGACACCCCTGAGAGAAATCTCTTCAGAGAAGGTGTGGCTATTTTCCAGGATATTGCACGACTTCTTAATTACAGGACCACTGATTGCAGCAAGCCACCACACTGCGCCCATCAGTAAGAGCCACAGTCCAGAAATTAGAACAAAGGACTGCAAGTCACCATCAGATCATTATTTCTGTACATGTGGTCTTCCTTTTCCAAGGAGTCAGTAACCCATCTGTAAAGCACAGGATTTAATAATTTGCTAATAATAATGGAGCCATATATCTTTGCAAAGCACTCTGGTTGAAGTCAATATAGGAAAATATTACGAACTGTGTTAACATTTTGCATTTTGAAGCTATGCAGTGTTCTGATTGGCTGACTACCGGCCTTTTTTTTCACACTGCGGGGTACTTAATATTCTTCACCCTCTGCCTTTCCTTATCAGGTTTCCCCTTTCATTCAGCCGACGAATTCTTATTTTGCATTCTCTGTTTGTTCTTGTGCCTTATCCACTTCCAACTTAATTGACTAGAAAAACTCCCAGTAACATCAATGTCATTTAGATCAGACTCTTTCTCCTCTTCTTCCCCTAAAATGCAAATAGATGGTGTGTTAGTTTTCTAATTTTGATGTGGCTGTTGTAAGATCATGGCCTATGGATTGTGCAGGTTGCTGACAGCAGTGCCGAGTCCTAAGTTGCTGCTGCCTCCATCCAGCTTGTGAGCAGGACTATGATTGGTAGTCGCAGACTGCTCATATGCCTGGCATATAAAAAAATCACACTTCATAATGGATCATGGTAAGCATATAATGCACCTATCCAATACACGTGCTTGTTGGAGATGACAAGAAATATTAAAGACTGGAGTTCATTTGTGCCCTGTTTCCTCGTCAAGGTGGAAATGTTTTTAATGCCTAGCTGGTTTTGAAGTGGGAGTAGGCACCCTTTTTGTACTGAACCAGACTGGGTATCAACCAATCCCAAATCTTTAAGACCTGGCTACAACCAGATAGGAACACCCAGCAAGGTATTGGTATCGTCAAGCCTTTGATGGGGAAGGCTGAGGTTTCAGAGTGTGCAAGGCGAGCTCTGGCACTGATCTATCCCCAGCCAGCTCCCTGCTGCATTTTACAATTAGATAAATCACAGCCAGGACTTTCCTCCCTTCCC
>NW_010234904.1:6011-8247 GCF_000690775.1 Eurypyga helias
CCCCCACCCCGCCTTAAATGAATATTTCCTTTCTCAGTGTCTAGTACATTAGGTGCTAGTGAAAGCACTTTTTAAAGTAAGTATTCATGCCCTTCCAAGTTACCTCCAGCTTTGAGCTCCTGTGTTTCTCAGGGAAAGCTAGTTTTTCTCTTTACTCTCACAGATCTTGTAGTTTTGGGAGATCTCTACTGACCAAAGGGAGACCCTTAAGTCACCCCACACACCCGAGCACCATGACCCACCTCTCTGCTGATGGAGAAAACTATTTCCTCTGTGAAATTTTGCTGGAATCTGGCAGGCTCCCTTTGCCCACCAGTCCTAAAACAACCTTTATTTGCATTAAATCACAAGTGAATATTGCCCAGAAACTGAGTTAGCAAACATTGCTGTGGCCAAAACATGCCTTCCAGAGGGGTGCTGATTTTCTGTACTTCTCCCAATGGTTAAATACCCTTGCTGTTAAAAAATATACACTTTGGACTCAGCTTCCAGCCATCGGTTCATGTTTTACTGTTCTCTGCCAGAATAAATACCATTATAACACTTGCAAAAGGAGAAAATATTTTGTAATCAAATAGCTGTGGTAGCTAAGCATCCAAATCGTTTCTGTGTCTCCTTTTTTATATTGTATGAAGTTTTAATACTATATCTGGTAAAAAATGTTGACACAACACCTGACAACTCTGCTATGTGACTCAGCTTCATGTAATATGTATCCATTCTCTGCTTTTTCCCCTGCAGACTGCTTATTGCCTTTTTCCCCTTTTCCACATTAGTGCTAACCATTTTACCATTCCTATCTAACAAGTGGCCTAAATCTAATCTACACTTGTGTTTGTTTCTAATATATTTCTAGTTCTTGCTATTGTCCCTTGCCTGGTGCTTTAAATAGGTACTTGTTTGGAACCCTTGCTATCTATTTTCCATGTGTGATATATTGCTTTGTTATTTCTAATTGCATTCTCTTTGCGGATGAGCCAAGAATGTCTGTTAGCCAGAGCTCTCCTACCTCTGGAGTGTGAAACTGTGGCTTTCTGGCCAGCTAATTAGTTCTCTTAAAGGACTCTTGTTTCTGTCTTTACACCTTTCCTCCCAATTAATTTCACTCATAATTTTCTTCAACTTTGGGAAATTAGCCCTTTTGAAGAACCAAACCGTGACCATCTTTTGTCTGCTCACAGTGAATGCAATCAGGTCATGATCACTGATCCCTAGGCAACCAGTGCTTCCAGACAAGCGATTAATTCATTTTCACCCATCCTAATGAGATCCAGAAGAGGGTTACCTCATGCTGAGTGCAATACCTTTCCCGAGAGCTGTGGAAATTTTTGCCTGCAACTTTGAGATGCCCTAATAGCATCTCACTCCTGGCTGCACAGAAGGTGTCAGAGGTCACATCACACCAGAGCACGCGCCCTTCGTTAATTAATACCTCTCCACCCAGAGCACATGGGAAAATCCTGTAGGAGATGTTGCTTTTCATTACCAGTGTGATACACTACATCTTCAGCTGAAAGCAACACCCAGCCTGTTGTCTGGTGACCGAGGTTGTGTTTGCAGCTGTTAAAATGCTCGGTGGATAAACCAGTTCCCCTCCCTGGCACGGTGGTGGCTGATGGGTGGGTAGGTAGGTGTGTGCAGCCGTCGTGAGCTGGTGCAGGGTAGGGTTCACTGGCTGCCCAAGTCACTTTGAAGGTCGGGCACATCTTCAGATGTCACACACTTCCAGTAATTAGGTCGTGTGACAGTTTGGTACAAGAGGTTGAGCCTGTGCAGTCTGTCTCTTCTCTGGAATTCAGCTTTCTGAGTCCCCCCGTGACACCCTTCCTGCCCTGCAGCGCAGCCACTGCTGCCCTCAGCTTATCCCTTAGCGGTCTCGGTGCAAGCAGCACTGTGTTATACATCGGGAAAATCCATTTTCCTGGAAGAATGGAGTCCCTTTGAAGTTTTTTTGCCCTCCACCAAGACAGGGAGATTCATTTTCATCCAGCTATTGATGAAATAATTACTCCATGTGAAGCTGTGGGGATTTCCGTCCACACTTCCCCACCCTCCCCCCGCATCATCATCTTCCGTTGCTATTTTTCTTTAAGACATGCATTGTTAACAACTAAGTTTTCTCCCCCACCTTTTACCACTACCCTTTTAATGTGCATCCTGGCATTGAATTACTTGTGCTCAGCAGAAAGGTGGCTCAGTCCTTCTGAAAAACAGCGTTCTTTTCAACCTGTTCAGC
>NW_010234904.1:8261-31938 GCF_000690775.1 Eurypyga helias
GTTCCAGAGGGGAGAGGGGTAGTGAATAATTCATTAAAATATTCCTTTTCCTTCCACCAACACACTGATTCTCAAGAGGTAAAAATCTCCTTCTACCTGACTATGTGAGCTTTTCTTCATCTCAGAAAGTGAGGTGAGCACTGGTCACAGAAGGCCCATACCTCTTCTGCCTGCAGAGGTATTTGGGGTGAGAGCAAGGAGGTGAGGCTTTAGTGCCCACAGCTGCTAGCGCTCCAGTCTGAGCTTTTGGCCCTGTGCTGGGAAGGGTGATCCAGGCACGCTGGCAGCAGGGAGTGCTCCTCACGCTGGGGTGCAGGTTCAGGCCCACCGGTACATGGAAGCAGATGTCACGCAAGTATCACCTGCGCTGCAGCAAGGACCCATCTGAGGCACTGGCAGTCTTAACATGTGCTCCCATCTGGCAATAAAATAAATGGCTGTCTACTCTAAACAGAGGGGCAGAAGATAAGTGGGTTGCATGTGGTGGTTGGGAAGAGGCAGTGGCGGCATTCAGCGCTGAGCCCTGGCTGTTGGGATTTACGGAGTCCCTTGTTCTGCTAGAGGGTCTGTGCCTAAGCTCGGGCAAGTGCTTGACTCTGTCACACTGTTTATCTCCCTATCCTAAACCTCTGCCTCTCAGGGCATGGGGGTGGGGGGTGTCTGCTTTTGGCAAGCTTATGTGGGATCCTTTGCAAGATGCATGCAAATACCTCACTGTTACAGGGAGGAAAGAAAGAAAATAATGAAAAATGCTTGTATGTAGAAGTTTTTACAAAGTATCTGCCTTAGAAAACAATGCACGAGGCCGACACATTCAAGCCAAGGTGAACATGCCTGCATAATACTCTCTTCCATTATGCAGGGAGAGATGCTAGCAGCTGTCTGGGCTGATACATTTTTTTTTCCCCTTTGAAGCCTTTTCAGGAAAGGCAAAGGAGAATTAGAGACTTGCTATAAACAGGGTTGAGCTCTGTGTCCGTTGCTGTTAGTGTCACAACTCTTAGCAAGGGATGCTCAGAGGAAGAACGCAAGAACAGGACAGATGTGCAGAGCTAGAGCCTTGATTTGTCATCCTCGTCCCCAGTGATCTTCACCTTCAAGATTTCAGGAGCAGCAAGTGGTATCCTTATGTTTGGTAACTCACGATAGACTTACCGTCTACGAGTTCGCTAATTTTTTTTTTGGACCTGACATGAAAGTTTTGTCATCAAGGACAACACGATGTGACAAATTCCACAGACAACCCATTTGAGTGACCTGATGATTTTACGGACTTCTGTAATGTTCCCCCTGCCTTTTCGAGGCTAGGAGTCCTCCTGCATTTAACATCCCTTCAGACATCCCTTCCATACACTGGATCATCTCAGCTTCCCCTACTGCAATCTCCCCTGTTCTGCCATGGCTGATTGGGCCATTACATGTGCACACCATTTAAAAAATGCAAGTACACTCTGGGTTTATTCAGGAGAATAATAATGGATTATGATTTTTATCTCTTCCCTTTTTTCCTAGCTCCTTATGCTCCATTTGCTTCCTTGACCTCTCCAAATACTGAGCTGCCATTTCAGGAGTGCTCTCTCTTCTGTCCTCGAGATCTCACTCCTGAAAGCTTAAAATAGCATGGAGTCAATTGTAAGGCATGCAGAATTAAGTTTGTATGCTCTCCTTTATGCACTAATTCACATTTATCAGCACTGAATGTGGTGTCCGAATACGTTTCAACACAACAAAGGAAAAACTCCCGGAAAGTGCTTGTGTGTAGAAGAAGAGCTGGATGTCAGCCTTATCAGCCAAACCAAGCAGAAGTCAGGTGAGAGTCCCTCAATATCCAGCTTGTCCTAAGCGTCACAGCTATGAGTCTGGGCGTACCCCTGTGCATGGTGCCAGGTTTTGCAACCCCACAAAGAGAGCCTGGTGTTGCCAAGCTCAGGCTCCTACCCTGCACAGAGTCCTTAACCCTCGGGAATTAGGTCCCTGTGCAGAGCCAGCAGACACAGAAGCATTGGCCAGCAGCCTGCACAGCGATCAGGAGGTGTCCAGGCTAGCCAGTGGGACACGCTGAGGAAAAGGTTGCTTCTTAAATCATACCCGTCTTAGGAGCTCAGTCATCTATTTCCAGACTGCAGGGAAGTCAGTCTGTCAGACCAAGATTCACAGCCTGTAATTCTCCTTTGTGTTAGTCAAGCATCCTTTCCAACAGGACAGCTGGGGGAGGGAGGAGGAGTGCCAGTCTTTTCTGTGAAAATATGGCTGGGGCAGAGCGCCCACACCTCACTTCACACAAGGGAAGAGCAATACACCACCCATGCAGACAGCAGTAGCCACGGGTTCAATCCTTCTCCAGCCTGAGAGGGTGAACCCAGCCCCATGATCACCAAGCTCGGGCAGTCCAAGAAAGGATCATCCCTTCTCATCCCTTCCTCTTCCAGGTGGGGACTGAAATTGCCATCTGTCTTTCACATTGACTAGTATCTTCTTTTCCACAGGCGGCTTCTTCAGAGGGAGTTTTATGGATCTAATTTCTCTTTCCTTGCCTTATAATGAGTCTGCACATTTTCAGGTCAGAAACTTTCCCTCTTGCATAATGCTCAGCACAAATGACGAGCAGTCTGTTCGTAGTTACTGTTAAAATTATATCACCAGAACTTGCACTATGTCTTGGCAAAGTCCCTTCCCCTCTTCATGTACAAAGAGATGTGACTAACTGCTGTGTTTCCACACTTGGATTGAAGGGCTTTGTGGGCTTTGTCAATAGTTAACATAATTCACGGAAAACCAGAATACAACCTTGAGGCTAAATGTGGCCCTTTGAATTCCACAATGGGGCAATGGCTTGATGTGGGTACAGCAAAACATGCCAGAAGCAAAAGCCTTTGTGGGCTGTAGCTCTGTATGAAAGATTTTATCAGCCACAATCTGCTGCATTTTATGTAAAATAGGTGCAGCCCTAAAGCTCCTGGCAAGTCGCCACTGGAGCCTTTGGCTGGACAATGTTAGGGCATCTTTGTGTAAGTGTTAATTGCCAGCTGTTGGTGACTGCAAGGTTGCCAGGGATGGAGTGACTGCGACAGTGTTTCTGGCTGAAATATGGCTTTTACAAAATAATAATCTCAAATTATTTGGTGCCTTGCAAGAGACGCATTTGTACTTATCAGTTCTTCCGTCTAGAGCATCTGCACATGGAGATGACCTTAAAACAGCATTATAAATACAGTATATGTGACATTCAGGCAGCCTATTCCAACCTCACAGTGGGAGGCACTAATAAATAGCAGCTATCTCCACAGCAGCGCTACATGATGACTTAACTCGCTCATAGCCCTTCACATTTAATTTGCGGCAAGACTGGGATACAGAGCATTGATGCTTCTGAATTGGGCTGTAGAAACTCATGCAGTCCTATGTCCTTCAGTGTTTTTCATAATAACATAAACAGCTCCTCAACATCTGGGATATTTGCAATATTGCAAACTGCAGACTTTCAAATATTGGGGATGTTTGCAGATATTTAGTCCCAAGTTGCATGATAGAATAAATAGTATTTTACTCTTAGGAGGAAAATGAGGCCCAAAGGCCAACATTTTAAAATGGCCTACAGACCAGTACGAACTTGGTGATTGAATTTTTAAGATTAGTCATCTGTATGATAAAATACTGTCTTCAGAAACAGTGGAAAGTCAAGCAGTCACTGCCAGACTGCGGGAAGAGGACCTGGATGCCTGGAGAGCAGCTCTCATTCTGTAAACAAGTGCAGCCTGAGAAGGATGATCCTGATGGTTGGAGCACAGGATGAAGTGAAAGCCTCTAACTCTCCCCTATGGGGAAATTACCGTTTGGCTTTGGGGCTGATGACTTATTTGTGAAATTTTCTCACCATCATTGCAAGTGAATGAAAACTTAATTCACAGAAATCATCAAGCCCCTAAGCTGCTGTTAAATCTGATGTATCAACTCCCACCGTACATCTTTATATCTCTCATCTTGCACTTCCATGTCATTTGGTACCTGAGTGACCATATACCTCGATCTATCACTTCCAAACAGCACGCCCCCCAGGGTGCTCCGGCCTGATCCTGGCTTTGGGATGTCTGCACTAATTTCACTGCTACAACAGAGATGAGCTCTGCCCTGTCAGATGTCCTGCTCCAAGTCCAAGTCTGTAACAGGATGCCTTTATTTTCTCCACCGTCATGTGTGTCTGCTGTTATCAAATACAGTTCCACAACACAAGGGCCAAAGAGAGTCCCAGCAACCCGGAGGGCTCCTAAGCTAAGCCTTTGCTCTGTGAAAGACACCTTCCTCTTCAATTTGAGTTTATTTTGTGATGTCAGGCCCACCTGTCAGTGCAGGGTGAGCAACTTCTTTTAGTCTAGACCAGTACTGAGGCGCATCACTTCACATTCCCAGGGAGAACAGGCACACTCCAGACACTAAAACTCAGGAGAGACTCACTGTTCTGGACACTGCTGAAGTGAAAAGGAAAAAAAATGTGTTCTGCTCAGTCAGATTTTTCTCTATGTATCTTGAGAGAGTTCTTCCAAGAAACTCCGGCAGTTGGACAAGGATCTGTTTCATTCATTGCCACTCAGCCCCGAGCGTTGTCCCTGCAGCCCAGCTCCTGGTTCTGTCTGGGGAGCTGAGCCCAGTGGGGTGGCTTCTCTCCTCTCCTTTGTAATAAGGCATCTCCTCACCTGTTCCCTGTTCAGTTCAACTGGCATCATGGCAGAGTTTCTCTCCAATTGTGTCTGTGAGCACACAGCACGCAGACTGTTTGTAGCTGGGGTCTCTATGTGGAGATCCACCATTAAAATAGTATAAAAATAAAATTACAATGGGGTATAGGTGTGCAGGCACATGCTTGAGCTGTCATTAGAGCTACATGTCAAGCTGCAGCGTTTTCCATTACAATCTCTTCTTTTGCCACTGCCTCTCAGCTTGTGAAATTTCCAGTTCTGTTGCATGTCTTACCATGAATATTGTTTTTGAGAAACTGCGTAAAAATTATTCACTTTAATTAATTTTTAATATATCATTAAAAATATTTCATGTATAAAAAAATCAGGAGGTTGGGTTTTTGTTGGAGGCGGGCTTGTGGAAACATGAGACGACTCAATGTGAGCTAGCAGTGTGAATCGTGAATCGTTTATTTCCGAAATTCCGCATGCTTATATAGTATCGTTAGTGATCCGCCCGCTCAAGTGCCACGCTGGCAATAGCTGATTGATTAGTTCAGTTCACGTGCCTTACTGTGCTTATACTTCCTGTTCCGTGTCACAACCTCTACATCCTGCTATTATATAACTTTCTCTCTAACTTCTGCGTCACTCGCCCTAGGCCCACAAGTCAGGGTTGCTCATCTGTACGGCCTGATGTCCAGGCTCTCCCAACCAATCCTCTGCGGGGTTTTTTTTTTTCCTACTACTCATCACAGAGGTGAAACTTCTTATGGCTCACAGGCGTAGTTTCACAAACGTGTGATGGCTATTAGGCAAACAAATAGCTTGGAGTAGTCGTTCGTTAAATCCATTATCCATAGCTCCTTTTAACCAGGCATATTTCTATGAGTGACATGAGAATTTTGATGCCAGTGATTTAAACACACAGTGGAGCAAACTCCTACAGCAGTAAAGATTTTTAGCAACTCCCTTAGCACCTTCATTGGCTCTGCTATGCAGCTAAGTGCAATTTAATCCAAATGGCCCAGCAATTCAGATGTGAACCTTCCATAAGCAAAGACTGTTCTGCGACTTCTGCTGCTCCTAATGGGAACATATGCTGCAATACTTCAGAATGATTCAGAAACCACTTAAGAGACAGAGTTGTATTTTTTTTCCTTCTATGAATTTAACACCTCTAGTATCTGAGACTGACAGTGGTGCTACATGCTATATTAGTCTTAACATCACTCTTCATTTTGAGCCAGTGCAAGCTTTAAGCACAGCAAAGATTTAAGTAAAGGTTTTCAGACAGCTTTCCTTTAGAGAAAAGATGAGTATTTAATACTTGCTACCATTGTAGTGTATGCACGTGCAGAACATAAAATATAGATGAATGAAGGTTCAGGGGCAGGCCAACAACATAGTTTTCAACAAAAAGGACCATTTCAGAAAAATCCCTTTGGAAAAAGAATCTTTATTCTTGCTTCATCTTTTTTATTTGCTGCCAGAAATTCCTTCAAAAAAATTAATTGATGAATCAAAATCAGTGCAGGTTTCTTGATCCAAGTTGGAATGATCTGAACTATAGAGCAAAGTTGACCAGTGAGTTCATTAGAATGAGATAGGTATACCATTGACCCCCATGAGCGAGCATGTACCTGACAGATTTCCAGGCAAACAAATTCCATTCAAATAAATTGTACCAATGACAAAAAGACAGAAATTTTAAGGATTCTTAACCACTGCCCTTGACCAGCACTAGAAAGAATGCAACGAAGAATTCAATAGATGTATCTGCTCTGTATTTGGGAAAAAGGCAGACACCACACCAATTTTCTAAGCTGTGTAGAATACCTTTTATTCCAAATGTAACCAAGAATAATGTTAAACAGCAGCTACTCTCCCTAGGCTTCTAAAAATCTGGAAAACTTGCAATCAAGAGATTCAGAAGAGCTGATTAATTTTCAATGTATCTTGAAACACCTGGGAAGTTCTGGGGTGCTGGCAGGAAGCCAATAAGATGAAAATATTAAAAAAAGTAAACTACATGATCCCATGGTACCAGCCCCATGAAACCGAACTGATCCTTTGCAGAATAATCAAAAAGGTGATAGAGCATTTCATTTCCTAAAAAAAAAAAAAAAAATTATTAGAAACTCACACAAGCCCTGACAAAATGAATTGATATTAAAAGGTCATTTTATTCTTTAAAAAATGGTTAAATTCCAAACTTGACGCAATAGGGTTGAAATAGCAGAATTCTGCAAGATGTTTGGGTTTGCACCTCTTGATATTTTGAATAAGTAACTAGACGGACACAAAATCCTCGTAGTAGATGAGAAACTAATTAAGTTGGAGATCAGAAAATATAATTGTAATTCAGAAATCACTTACAAAGTGGCCTGGGTTTGCAGATGTTCCATGAAACTTAGTTTTTGTATATATGCTGTTCCAAACAATTGCCACTGATCTGGAAAGAAAAGTAGAATAATCCATCACAAAGTTTATGAAACAGTAAAAACACTGGAAATGTGATAACTGGAGACTGATTTGGATCACGTGTAGGCTGGATGCAAGGGAAAAATTCCTGTCAAAATATTACCAGCTGTTAAGCCCTACACCTAAGGGAAAAGAGCACACATTGTATTTACAGAATAATAGTTTATTTAGAAATTAGTTGGGAATGGTGACATATTGAACAATTGTAGAAATCAGCACTGAAGTCCTTTTCATCTGTAGTTTAGGTAGTAGTGTGGGAACAAGAAGGGAAACAGGAGACATCACTGATACATATCTCAAGTCCTCAAGGTGATTTACATCTTGCAGGGGCAGAGATAAAAGGTTTTCTTTCTCTGTGGTTGCTGGATCTGTCTTAAATACTGCAGCATGTGTTCCCCGAGGAGGGGGAACATCTTTCCCAAGCCATTGCTGCGGCGCAGGAGAGTGAACATTGCCTTTCAATATACAGAATATCAATTAGGACAAGACAGTTATATTACTGTACCCTTCCGTGGTGCACTCAGTGCGAGGATACTATGGGTCAGTTAAAGGTACTTCAGAGCAAGCCAGAGACTGGAAAACACAGCAGAAAAACACAGGAGCTCAGATGGTTAATTTTAACAAAGCAAAGTTTTAGAGATGAATTAATCATAGCATCTGTTTGAGGAACAGAAATGGGAAAGAGGACTCCAGATAAAGATGCAACTGGATCTAACAGCTGGAAATTGAAGCTGACAAGTTCAGTCTAGAAATAAAGCATGTATTTTTAATAATAAGGAGCAAACAGCAACAAACAGCTAACACTTGTGGTGGCTGCTCCATCATCGGAAAGAACAAGCTAAGAGTTGGCATTTTTGAAAGTCTATTTATAGAAAAGACGGCAGGAAATAGATCAGAAAAGACCTGTGGCTTAAATTATACTGGAGATCAGACCAGATGGCCACAGCAATCACATCCAACTACATAATCTATGAGCAATCAAGAAATTTAGCTGCTGTGGTCAAAGGCTAGCGAGATGGTCGTGGAGAAATGCATTGCCAAAAAGGCACAGGTTGACGTGTCCCTTTTAGCAGCGACAGGTATGTGGAGGAGAGACATATGAGGAGGAGGCAGATGGGCAGTTCTGGTGGAGGCCGGAAGGAGGTTAAGGAATTGGGAAGTGACTGCCTAGGTGAATAGTTAGGTTAGTCATCGGTTGGGCCAGGATGTGCTGAGATGGGGGAAACTCAGGGGTGCGGGAGCACCATGGGCAGCGTGAGAGGCATGGGCCAGGGAAGGGGAAGATGGAGGCACACAGAGGGCATCCAAGAAGCCCCCTGAAAGGGCTATCGCTGTTCAAGGGGCATCCACCGGCATGGCTGGGGCAGCTGCCTCCCGCCTGGTTGCCAAGGAGCAAGCCTGCCAGGAAAGGTGAAGACTTGGGAATCAGGGATGCCACAGAAGGATTCAAGCAGGCAGAGGGTGAAGGCCAAGCAAGATGCCTGGGAGCAAGGCAAGGGCACACATGGAGGATTGGTCCTGACAGCCCGGGGGAGCAGGAACGAAGCAAAAGACACCAATTTTTGCAGTCAGCTGCCTGTGAAACAGCCTTAATGAGCTGAAATGCAACATATGAATAGTCAAATCTGAAAGGATGACAGTGTAAAATTGCTTGGGCTCTTATCATTTTCAAGTGCCTTTATTTATTCGAAATTACCATGACATCACCCTTTCTCTCAGACAGAGCTCATGTTAATTGCTGTTTACTGATTCAAGGCCTTTTGGGGTAATTTCTGAGGCCACCTACTTCTGGGATGAAAGGTAATTACCGGTTCTGTTGTCTTATAATGCAGTCACAATAAAATCTGGATAAAAGCCTGGCAAGAGCGTGTGTGGTGGCCTCTTTCCATCTCCGTGGCAGCAGTGTGCGTGGGGCAAGGATGAATCCTTGTACCCCCCTGAGGGGCAGAGGGCAGCCAGTGTTTAGGGCTGGGCAGGGGATGGGAGCAGGGTACCAGAGACATGGTGTGAAAGCAGGAGAGGTGAGGAACAGAGGTAAAACAACAGAAAATCTCATTGCTACCTAGAATGAATTTAAATGGTTCCCGAAGCACAAAAGAATATAAATATGTGGATTGTATAGCACACTCTTCCCAATATATACAGAAGTTCGAACACCAAAAGTTCAGTCATTAAGATACGTATCATCTGAGTGTGAGGTTCAGCTTTTTATGTATTCTGAGTTTTGACATGGTGCAGCATCTTATCGTGTCTAGTTTTCCTCAAGCCCAGTAATATATGTGTAATGTCTTGAGGGACTGGCACATCATCAACTGTGGAGCCCTCAATATCAGAAGGATATTGACCACTTGGAGCAAGGCCAGAGGAGGCCACAAAGATGCTCAGAGGGCTGGAGCACCTCTGCTATGGGGACAGCCTGAGAGAGGTGGGCTTGTTCAGCCTGGAGAAGAGAAGGCTCCGGGGAGACCTTATTGCAGCCTTCCAGTACCTGAAGGGGCTACAAGGAAGCGGGGGGGGACTTTTTACAAGGGCCTGTAGTGATAGGACAAGGGGTAATGGGTATAAATTGAAATCAGGGAGGTTTAGATTAGATATCAGGAAGAAATTGTTCACAGAGAGGGTGGTGAGGCACTGGAACAGGTTGCCCGGAGAAGCTGTGGATGCCCCATCCCTGGAAGTGTTCAAGGCCAGGCTGGATGTGGCTTTGAGCAACCTGGTCTAGTGCAAGGTGTCCCTGCCCATGGCAGGGGGGTTGGAACTAGATGATCTTTAAGGTCCCTTCCAACCCTAACCATTCTATGATTCTATGATTCTATCATGACTTATGGGGTGAGTGCCTCACTCTAATTAGTTTTTATTAGGATCATAAAATATCTATTCTAACTAAATATTAGGCTAATGATATTAAAATCTTAACTTCTCCAAAAGGAAAACATAGCAAGCTAGTATAAATCCACCTATTATAACAAAAGGCTGCTTGGAAGTTAACAGTTTTACACTAAGCTGGTTGCAACTCCAGTGGTATAAAAATTATTATTGAAAGAAACCCCAAACTTCAGACTTATCAAATTGAATAAAAAAGTCTTAATATGCTGTTATCTCACCCTGTTAAAGTAAACTGCCTGTGTCTTATGGGTGTCACCCAGCCCGTATTGACTGCTCCGTCAAATCACACAAGGAAATAAAAAGAACAGGTATTTAGACAGCTTTGTACAACAGACTAATTCCCAGCCCCTTTGCAGCTGGTGTCACTGAAGATGGTGCTTTGGTGAAGGAGCCTCCCAGCTCCCGGCAACCCTACTGGAGTCGTGCGGTACCAGCAGATTTCTCCCCACTCTCTCCCCTGATAAAGCAAGGTGTAAGGTCCTGCTGGCCGAATAACTGGGAGGCATCCCAAAAGAGAGGAGGTGGCAGGGTGTTGCAGGGGCCTGGGAATGGAATGAGGCCGTGTCTTGTTCAGTTTCATTGGTGCGTTGTTTCACTGAAGGCCTGGATGCATTCCCTGACTTTTTGTATTTGTCAGAGAGTTTTTTAAGGAGGTCAGGTAGGGACAGATAGCACACAGCAGTCTTTTGTCTTTTGTAATGTCACTGCCTATTCCGCTCACGGCTTGGGCAATCATTTATAACGCGCTCACAAAGAAACCCCAGGTGACGTCGAAATTTCCCCCTAAATTTAGAAGCAGGATTTCACAACTCCTTCCTTACAGCAAGGAAGGAATTTGCCCCGACGGCTGCAATGCCATTATGATGCATCATTCCGAATACTGACTGTCTCCCCACGCACAAAACCTCCCCCCGAATAAACCAGCACTTGCAACCTCCACTTCCCCTTTCCTGAGGGTTCCGGCTGCTGGCAGCATGCAGCCCGGGCAGCCGGCACTGCCTCCTGGCTCCGTGGGGTGGGAATACCCCCGAAGACAGGGTTGAGCGGCCTGTTTGTTACAACACGAGAGCTGCAGGGCCAGCCGGGATGGTGAGAGTGCCCTGTCCAATACCTACTTGCGGGTGTCTTCTGAAAGACTTTTTTTTTATTTAAAACCCCCACTTTCGAAGCCAATCCTCCCTGTAGACCTGCTCAGGTAAAGGAGAGATTGACTTGCCACAACAGAGCAGACCCTGGTCCCAGACCTGCACCAGGCGGATGAGGAGCTTGAAGCGCCAACTGTCCCACCCCAGCCAAGCACCCCCATTCCAGGCAAACACCCAGGCCGTCCGGGACTCACAGGATGCTCCTTAAGCTGCAGACAGGGCCCTTTGGAGTTACTGAACAGTTACCTATTGCCCATGGAGTTCCATGCAATAGGGACTGGGACCCTGCTTCACTGCTGCCAGGCTGAGTGCAGAGCTGACCCTGCCCCTGATACTACGAGTCTCTCCAGGAAAACCTGTATTACTTGCCAACCCCCAGGCATGCTGATTCACAATGAAGAGCGAGTCTGTCCCTTAGACCAAAGCCTTGAGCTAAAAAAACTATGCTCCCCTCAGATGTTTCAAATATCTATAAATCCACTCAGATTTGCATCTGAACAATGTTGCCTGGGCCCGTCTTCAGTCAGCCCCCCCCCCACCATTGTATGACTCAGAGTGAAGCAAGGCAGAGTACTGATGCAGACACATTCATCCACAGAATCATTATACAAAAGAACAGTTCACCTCTTGTCCCCTAGGCAGTAAGCTTTCAAATGGAGGCAAAAATAAACACGTTTCTCAGCCTCTTGTTCAATGTCAGCTCCTTCTTTTCCCTGTGCAGAGTAGCCAGGTATGAACACCCACGGGTGGCAGTGGTGCAACCGCAGTCTTTCCAGTTCCCCTTCCTCTGAGATGGGATGCCGCTGGGATACGAGCTTTCACCCTAGGGGGGATCTCCTTCATGTGCCTCCAAGTCTGGTCCTCCAGACAGCCTTGAACACGCTGCAGCCCAGCATGGTCATTCCTTTGAAGAGGGAGGTATTAACAATTCCAGAGGTGTTATGGGGCCTTTGCTGCAATCCCTGCTGGGACAAGCAGGACTCCGAGATCATGGCAAGTTGCTTCATTTCCCCAAGCTGTTGGCATTTCCGAAATGTCATAGGCATTTTTGACCTGATGCACAACACTGAATCAACTGAAGACCTTTTCTTCCCCACTCCGAAACGATTTTTTTGGGGCATGGCTTTTCAGATGAATCTGTTATCTCTTGCCTCTTGCCAGGATCTTTCTGCTAATTTCCTTCATTACCTTATAGGTGGTCTGTTTTGAAACTGCACAGGCATTACCAGCTTGAGGGGGAGTTGAATCCTTTTGAAGGTTCATCAGAGGGAGGCTGTTGCAAGGTGCACCGAAGGCATCTTCTCTGAATGCTCTGCTCCCCGAACACGGGGCCCAGAGTGTGACTCAGCCCTTCATTTCTGCTCCTGCTGGGCATTTAAATATTGCAGAGTCTCTCTGGTTGCCAAAGGGGAAGAAGAACATTCGCTAGCTTCTTGGAGACTTGAGGAGGCTGCCAGTCCTTGATGCTGTACCAGCCCAGGAGCTTACATCCGATGGCCACCACCACCACTCACCAGCTCTGCCTCTCCTCCAGACACAGGACACTTTTAAAATACAGACTTTTTCCACACCAGCAAACCCTTAGCCTAAACCACCTTTTTCCTCACTGTATAAAAAGTGTTGGAAAAGACATCTTTCTCACACTAATATCACTTATCAGAAGTAAATTACCAGCAGATGTGATGCTCCAAGGTGTCCTTTGGACAGGCTGAACCCCTGGACAAGGTGAGGGAGAGCCAGGCAGACCATATGAAGACAATGAGAGTACGAGCTGCCCCAGAAGTGCTTTATTAGCCAAGGAGTCTGCCAGGGAAGGACTCCCGCTCACTGGTCCCATGTTGGCACTGTTTGCCACAGCATTGCTGTGGGCTGCTGTTGGAGGCAGGGTAAGCAGGCAAATTTTTGGTTTAACCCAAATAGCCTTTCCTACCTTCTGATGTAAATAAGGTATCTTTCCATTAACCAGGACAGCCAAAACCAGTAGACATTTCCACCCTCCAGGCAGCAATCCCTGCACTTTTAATTCCCTCCTTTGCACCATCCCTTGCCAGGTAAAAGATAATTGTAACTGATTTTGTTGTAATTAGCAGTTGTCTTTAAAACCCTGCATGACCCGTGTTTAAAAAACAATACAGAAAATACTGATTATTTAAAGTAATACTGCTATTTCAGGTAGCAAAAAACCTTGGCTTAGAAACCAATGTCATTTCTGCATCTTTGTTGTGTAGCTGTAACCTTTGCTCGGTTATACCTTGAATCGGGGAGTGAGAGCTTTGTGCCTGGCATCAGCCAACCCACCCGAGAAATGGTGCTGTACGTGACCAGAATGCTTTTCTCTCTTTGGAAGAACTGATCTTTTCATCTTCTCTTTCCTTTAGGAATAATCTTTGATTCCCTTTATCTTTCTTCTCTTGCCCTTTGCTGCAGGTCGCTTCCAATCAGTTTATACTCCAACTCTTTTTCTGCCGCCTAATCTTCTCTGTAGTCTTTACTCCCCCCTGCTTTCTGCAGCTCCGCCTCTGACTGCTGGACACCCACTTCTGCCCTAAAGCACAAGTGCAGGGGCCAGGCCCCACGTCTCCCTTGGAAGGGGACCTTGATGGCCAGCCTACCCATGATCGCAGTGGAGAAGCCGGTCACAGGTACCTGCTCCATGGCCAAGGCATGGAGGACCACACCTCACGGTGTAGGGAGTGCAGGTGTAACGCAGGGTTCAGTCTGACATGGCCTGTCGGGGTACGCCCCACCAGATCTGCTGGAGGTTTTGTCCAGTTCTGCTGGCACCACTGTTGTTTCTCCTTTGCTCGCTTCTTCCCAGGCCTTCCAGCTGGTGGAAGTTCACAGCACATGGGACAAGAAGGTGACTTTTGTGGAGAGATTTGTTCTGGCGTCTTACCCCAGAATGACCAGTGGACTTGTATGGGAAAGAGATGCTAAGAGAACTTGAACCCCAGGGAAAACACCGTGTGGGGCTTGTGTCTTCTTACATATCAGTTAATACAGCCGTAAGACTGAAAAGGATAGGGAAACAGGCTTTGCCTTTTTTTTTTTTTTTAATGCTTTTGGGACAACCTGCTAAACGTTTCTAAGCAAGAAATGTACTGAAAGCACCTGGAGAAAGGGCAGGAAGGCTTACATCCCATCCTGTTACTAGGGTTAAGTACCTGGGGGACAGTTGCTGCAGTTCAGGCATGCTCATCCAACACAGGTCAGATGGAGATCAATTGGCCCTGATTTCATGGAGATTTATATTGCCCTGTAAACAAATTTAATTTCAGTGGCCTGTATTTAAACCCTTCCTCAGACCAGGTGCATGCCTAGCTCTAAACAACAACAGTGTCTGAAAGGCAGTACCTTACTTCGCTACTTGTGTGAATAGCCAAAACATGTCTAATGAAACCCACAGTCTCTCTGTGAGGAGAACACACCTCTGAGGATACCATCACCCCATAGAGCAGGGCACTCCTCTCCATGCATGAGCAGCTGTGCTGCTGCATGAGGAGGCGTGAGCAGAGCCCATGGGTCAGCAGGGTGGGTGTCGGGACATTTTCTGCCGAGTGCTTCACTCTGCCTCTTGGGTCTTCCCGTGACAGGTTTGCTGAAGGTGGCACTGTGTCTTCCACGAGAAAAAGCTGTCTCATGGTTAGAGGGGCCCAGGCCAGACCATGTTGCATGCACTTAAGTTGTCACAGCGGGACCGGGGGTGTTCAGGATGTTGTCAGCTGTCACCCAGGATGGATGAATGCTCCCATCAGCTGGAGCCAGGAGACCCAGGCAAAAGGACAAGATCATGCCACCTGAGCTGCTGGCACGTACAGCTCCAGGATGTCTGCAACCCACAAAAGCAGCTCGTTGGGACCATCTGCACCACACCACTCTCATTTTGGGGCAGAGACCCCAGAGCTGGTAGTGCTGAGAAGCCTGGTGCAGCTGGAAGCCTTGCCTGCTGTCGGGCTGCCCCGTGCAGGACCCAGACCCAGCCAGCCCGGGTGAGCAGCAGCAGGAGCATCTGGGTTATTTTGAGCAGGTTATGTCATCCCTGCCCTCCCTCTCTCTCCCCCTTCTCCCTGAAGCACTGATCACTGTGGCAGGATGGATTTGCCAGACTAAAAGGGCCAATGGTTTAATTGATATGATATGGCAGCTCATATGTAATCTCATTATTCTGTCTAGCAGGACACATTATTCTCTATTTATCACACTTCTGCCATCACAGGTCTGTTGTTCTGTGCTTGGAGGACAGCAGAGCATGCCTTTCTCATGGGCAAATCTCACGGGGGACAGGAGCGGAGGAGGGGGCTTCTGCAGCAGCAGACAAAGCTCCTGGATGCTGGTTGTAGGCACATCTGCCCCTAATCTTCATACAGCAGGGCTGGGAAATGCAAAAGGGTTGGCAAAGGAAGAGCTTGGGTGTTTTCAGTGAGCGGTAAATTTGCTGGAAAATGAAGCCTTTGCAAGTGTGCATGGCAGGGGTGTGTGTTGCCTACGTGGGAAATCCAGATTGGATCTGACAGACGCAGATTTGCCCCCCACACCTCCAGCGATGAGGGCGGCCTCCACCAGCTGAACAAATCTGTTCTGGTGTTCTCTGCACTACATTCTCTGGCTTCTTAGGTTTTTTTTTTCCTCCTTTAAATCAACCCACAGTTGAAGGGAGAAAGCAGGGAGATAAATTATCTGAACATACAAAAAAAAAAATTGTTTCAGCTCAAAAAATACTTGGTTGATTGAAATGTTCTGATACAAAGCGATTCCCTGTCCTACAGCATCCTTTCCCCCTTAATTTTCCTGTTGGTCCCTAAACCAAAAAGAAAATTATTGGGCCAGTTCTAGGTGTATTTGTGCTCACACTGTTTTAGTAACAACCTATCGTCCAGCTGCTGCTGGCTGCTACTGTACTCTCTTGACAGTTTAGCACGGTAAGCGAAAATGTGGCTTGTTAGAGGGATGTGCCGGCACGGACTCCACAAAGGAGCACAGTGCATGGATGTATGCGTGTCAGTTAGGGGGCTAGTGGGTGTGGGAGGGGGGAGCTACACACTAACCAAGTGTCACAGGCACAGCAGCCACTCGTACAGCACTTTCCCTGCTCAGAGCTGAAAATGCCTTGCAGAGGATGGGAAACATAATTAGCACAGTATGCCGTAGGATAGATGTTAAAGCAATCTGTCTAGCAGACAGATACTACAGTAGCGAATAATATAGACGTTAAACCAATGACCCAGAATCTAGCCAGCTAAAATCTTAATCCCCTTTAAATAGATTCGCAGACATCCTTTCATCACAAACATTTGATCCAAGCAGACACTGTATGCTGTTGTGTTGTATTTATAGAGCACCATGACAAAAGTTTGAGATGTTTGTGCTTAAATAATGCTATTCTCCCCTGTTAATTTGTCAGCACAGTGCTGTCTTTGCACAACACGCTTTTGAGATGGAAAGAAAAAGAGTATCAGCTCCCGATCCACAGGCAGATAACAAACAAAAGGCTCTGTGCAAGCAAAGGCAGCCCACAGAAGACAGAGCAGCGGAGCAGGGGGAATCCGAGCTTGGAGCAAGGGCAGGCCTGACCGGGGAGGGACATTTCATCCGAAAAAACGAGGTTGGATGTTGGCAAACGTTTGTGGTAATGTTGTTAGCTGACCAAAACAAAATCACTCAAACCAGCAAACGGAACGGTTGAAAATACCTGTGAATTAGCTTGTGTTCAATAGTTTGTAACAAAATGAGGAAGAAGCTGTGATGCAAACTGTCTTGCTTTGGCACTGCTGGAAGGAGCTGCTTCGATTTCGAAGCCAGGTTCAAGATTTGCAAAACCAGCAAGGCAAGAGTAGCTTTCCTCTGGCTGCTTGGGTGTCACCCGGCAAGGGTGGAGGAGATCATGGTTCAAACCCATATTTGCCAGGCAGTAGACAGAAACTGAACTCAGGCTTCGCAACCCCTATTTTTCAGGAAAGTGCCCTAGAAGCTGAGTGCCCAGAAGCCTAACAAAAAGGCCTTTTCAGCATCTCCTGGTAAAAATACTTTATTTGTGTATGTGGGTAAGCACTAATTGGAGCAAAGACTAGTGTCCAGCTGTTCCCACTGCTTGAGCCATCAGGCTACAGCATCACTCAAGCTTTTCTTTTTTCTAATTTGCATTTAACAGCTTTGCAGAGTATAACTGTTTATAAATGAGAAACATCCTGTGCCCAGATCTCAGAGAGGTCGGATAGGATACTGGAGATTTGTGTCCAAGACTACAGACTGAGAATTTGGTTCAAATGCTCTTTCAGAATAATTCTACCTTACTGCTCCACTCACTCACTCATGAGTGATATCCCCTGGAAAGGCAGTGTTTTATTTTGTAGTTTCTTTCATTGTAGAAAATACCCAAGGATTTCCTAAATGAAGCCTGTAATTTCAATCAAACTGGTTTTTCTCTTCAATTCAGTGACTATTAAAAAGCAAATAACTTGGTTTTTTTCCACTGAAAAAGAAAAAAATGAAGAGGAAAAGAAGTTATCAGTCATCCACACATTTCTACCTGGGAGGAATGTTCACTTCCTAAGCAAGGCACTCTCCCCTGCACAGAGGTAATTCTCCCTCTCTCCCGGAGACTCGGTCTTTCTCCTCACTCAGGCTGGTTTCTTCATGGAGTTGCAGAGACTCTCAGGGCTACCCAGCACTCAGAACCCTGGGGGAGAGCCAAGCTCCTGGAGAGCCGCTCCCGGGATGCGTGCAGTAAGGACCAGGGTAAAAATGCCCGCTGGAGGAATAACGCCTGGTGGGTGCCCAGACACAAATGGCTGGGCAGGAACACAGGAAAGCTTCTCTCGTTCCTGCAGACAGCTCCAGCGTCTGGCAGTAAGAATTGTTAAATGACTTACCTTAAGGGGCCCTGTTGGTGTGAGATCTGAAACCATGACAGCCCTGTTCATGGTCTGCGCCTGCAGAGCAAACGACCTGGCGATACTGCCTGTCTGGTACTGAAATGTGTTGTGATGGAGCAAGGCTGTCTGCCTGCTCTCCTCTCGTGTCTGTGGCAAATCGTGCTCACAGCCAACAAAATAGAACAAGAAAGAAACGCATCCAATGAGTGGGTGATTTTCTTTGCAGGGGAGTAATACCCAACACAGGTAAACGGGCTTGAGTTCAATTTTCACTTTACTACTCCTTCATATTTGGTTCCTTATCTATAATAATGTTTTGAAAATATCCCAAGAGCACATCTACTTTATGCTATGTGAGCAGAAGTCAGAACATCAAGCTAGAGAGGTTTTTTTTGGCTACCAAGTTTATTCTGCTGATAGGATGACCAGCACTATATTCCCATACAGGGTGTTTGAAAGCTGCTGAGATTCTTTGTTCTAATTATTCCTACCAGAAGACAGATGCAGAATATCACTCTTCTGATGAATAGAAATCTTCTGATTTTCCTCCTCAATTTATTCATGGATAATTTATACACATTTGTTCTTGTGCCAGTATTGTTCGGCTCCCAGCTCTTTTCCCTTCTGTTTACTTGCTTATCGAAAGCAATCATATCACTCTCAGGCTTAATTTAGCAGAGCAAACAAGCAAAGTTCTCCTAGTTCTCTTTCTGTAAGAAGGGACTTTTATTTCCCTGCTCATCCTAGCAACGCTTTTTGGCTCATGCCTCTGCCTGAACCTGCAGCCCCTCAACCCTGGCTTCCACAATGCTGCAGATATTCCAGATAAGGCACCATCAGCAGCAGTCTGGCATTCATATTTTCCTAACTCTATTGGAAATATCTTACTTGGAGACACATAAGATGAAATTTAACTTTTTTACCTCCTCATTATGCAGACTTCTCCTGTGATCATTCCCAAGTGATGAACCTCTCTGTCAGGATAAAGATTCTTGTTATTAATCTCCAGTACTCTGTACAAGTGAATTTCTGTACAAGCCCCTTTTGTTATTATTATTATTCTGAAAGGCTTCTACATCTCTCTGTGTGATATCAGGATCCGCCACCATACCTGCAACACCTTTAATTTTGGTGACCTGCAAACTTCACCAGTACTTGCTCTGTTTTGAACCAATCTATTTTGAACCAGTATCATCCATGAAAATGTTAAATCATAGCAGTCCACTTCCATAGAAGAAGTGTAATGTAGGAAGGGAACTTCTTACATCTGTTTTTCTACTCTTTGCACAATCATGTCTAATTTGTTACACCCTCTTTTAAGGGGTCGTTAGTGCAGTTAAGTTCAGACCTCCTTCCAAGTGTTTGTTTTCACTTTGCTGAGGCTGCAAATTATTAAGGGCTTTAAAGTCCAGGTTTAGGGAAACAACAAGCTTTTACATTTAAGTCCCTGAGCTGCCCAGGTCACTTGGCTTTGCTAACTCATTCCCACTCATTTCTGAGTTTGCACTGGAAAGAAAAAAAAAAAATCTCAACATGTTTTCATTTCTCTTCCATTTAATGAGTATGTTGTGTCTAGTTGCTCCACAGTTCTTTTCTAAGAGAAGTTTGTCTGTAATATCTTCACCAGTTTTCAAACCTACACAAAAAAATGTCATCATTTTTTCCTGACTACATTTTGGTGACAAAAGTTTTTGTCTGTCATTGTAGGAATAACTGGACTTCAAATCATTAGCTCTGCAGTCTGTAGCTGGAAAGATAACATATCTATAATGATGCTGTCAACGGTTAATACTTCTCTCTTTAATGGTGCAGAGATTTCTATTCATATTCCAACCCAGAGCTTAGAGGTCTGATGTGGATATGCAAGACTAACCTACAAAGCCTCTTCTGCTGTTCTTTCTCCAAAGGACTTTACCAAAGCAAGTTCATTTTATCTGTGCCTTTATTTCTCATGTATTCTTCCAGTTTATGAAACCATTGACACACATTACTTGCTAGCTTACCACACACATATTTCCTTCTATATTTTCTGGACAAGGCATTCTTGCATTCAAGTCACAATTGCTGTTTTATTGTATTAATTTATCTGGGGGAAAATAAAGCACTCTCAATGCTTGGGAGAAATATGAGCAGCAATAATGCTAAAGTAACCTATAGGAAATCCCAAATTATATTCTGCTACGTACAAGTTTGCTATACAAATGTCTGCAGAAAAGGACATTATGATTTTTCATGTTAGTGAAATCCTGAAGACCCTAGAAAGGGAGGCCGCCTTTGCTGTGAGACTGTCCCTACCATTCCCTGCATTGGGGTTCCTGGGGAAAAGAAAAGCACAATACAGTACTGATTGGAAAATATTCTGACAGGATCAGCATAGGAAGATTCGGGACTGGAAGCGGCTATGATACACTGATTAGCAGGGCGGTTAAGTTCATGAGTCCAACTGGTTTTGAATAAAATACTGGCCTGCCTAATGTCAGGCAGGTGCTCTGTTATCTTACTAAACCAGAGCCCTCATGGGAATAAAATATTAAGAATAAATACATATAGCTTGGCTATGTGTTTCCTAAATGAAGTATAAATAGATGAATAATAAGAAAAAGTACTTCTTGCTCAGCTACATGTTTCCTAAATGAAGCATATAACAGTCTACAAATTTTTACAAGCAATGAATCCTGATTTAGAAGTATTTATTGTGATGCTTGAGGCCTCAGTTAGAAGTACAGGAGAAAAAGGGAAAAGGGAAAACATAGGCTGAGGATCAAGAATTTGTTGTCTTTCGATTTGTGTAAGCCAAGAGCAAGCAGAGGCTTTGGACTCACTGTGTGTGTGACCTGGCAGAGTAATTTTAGGAGGTCTAATCTGTGAAAGGGCAGTTTGGAGGGAAATTCTGTAGGTCAGGCTTTCTTTGAAGAATTTCCAGTTAGCACCCTGGGCAGCTTAACCATTTTGCAAAAGCCACATTATATCCCCATGGGGTGTTCTGCAAAGAAGACATGGTTCTGCATGTCACTTCCAGGGTCCTTGAAAGATTTTTTGGGGGAAAAGAATTGGAAAATCTCAAGAAAAATAAAATGCTCTTGCTTTTCTGAATGATACCTTTTGCTCACATCAGTGAGCCAGTAAAGCTCAAATGGCATCTGTCTGCGTCATAAGTTACTTGGCACTTAGAAGCTTGCCTATAAATAATGGGCCGAATCCTGCGTTTCCAGAGCAGACTGAGTATGGAATGAAATCTCTGGATGTGCTGACACTGTCAGGCTGCAAGATTTGGCCAGCGAGAAATGGCTGCAAAGAGAGGACCTGTTAAATGTTTAAGCAAATTAACCAGCTGCACAGCACTGTGCTTTCTGGCTCCGTTAGAGTTGTACTGGGAGACAGCAAGGATCCAGAAGTTGTGGACGCATGTCTGTGTGACCCAGCTATCTGTGCACCATCTGGAAAAGAGAAAGACGTCTGACTGGGGAGCCTGGCGGTGTCAGGGGTTGTCGCCAGTTGCAGGGATGTGTTTCTTGTTTTTTAAACACTGCAGCAAAACAGTTCACTCTTCAAAGAGCGCCGAGCATGCTGGTGTTGGGTTGCAAATCCCCTGCCACCCCTGCTCCAGCACATGTTATCTCATTGGGATTACCCAGAAACTCTAAAGATGTGCTTCTGTCATCCTAAAACTGACAAGTGGGATGAAGGAAAACATTTGCTCGGAGTGTGGGCTTAATGAGGTCTGATGTTATCTTTGAGACCAAATGCCCGAATGTTTCTAAATGAGCATGTGGGCTGCTTTAGTCCCTGCTGCCTTTCCCTGACAGTGAGCAGGGCGAGACAAACCAGGGAGGGTGCAGAGAGCAGGGCAGTGGGCCTCTGCGAGACAGACCTTGGGAGGTATGATGAGCAGAGTCCATGGGACAAAAGCAATTTTAGGGGCCGCTTCAGGTGCAGGTGACACCAGAATAGTGCCCATGCCCTACTGCTTTACAAAACTGCCCCTCTCTAGATGATTCCAGCCTTCCAGTACCTGAAGGGGCTACAAGGAAGCTGGAGGGAGTACTTTTTACAAGGGCCTGTAGTGACAGGACAAGGGGTAATGGGTTTAAATTGAAAGCGGGGAGGTTTAGATTAGATCTCAGGAAGAGGTTCTTCACAGAGAGGGTGGTGAGGCACTGGAACAGGTTGCCCAGAGAAGCTGTGGATGCCCCATCCCTGGAAGTGTTCAAGGCCAGGCTGGATGAGGCTTTGAGCAACCTGGTCTAGTGGAAGGTGTCCCTGCCCATGGCAGGGGGGTTGGAACTAGATGGTCTTTAAGGTCCCTTCCAACCCAAACCATTGTATGATTCTATGATTCTATGATTCTATGATTCTATGATTCTATGATTGTGGGCTGAGACACTGTTTGCTTACTGAAAGCATAGCCCTAACAATCCCAGAGGAGTGAACTTTTCACCATGTCTCTCTGCTCAACATCTTCCATTATATTATAACCTTTCTATGGCCAGCCACCTCCTGTCACGAGTTGGTGGATGTGGTGACATCCCCCCCCCAAGCAGCTGAGCTGACAGGGGAAGGCCTCTTGCTCCAAGCCCTGACGGTCTCCTTCTGGAAGCGGCATAAGAAGTGAGAGAAACATGTCACTGTCAATTAGCTAATGTTTGTACAAGGGATGGTTGAGACCCATGGAGTTGTGTTAACCTCGTGGCCTCTTTGTAAAACGTGCCTGAGTTCATGAA
This sequence comes from Eurypyga helias, assembly GCF_000690775.1. Taxonomy (NCBI): domain Eukaryota; kingdom Metazoa; phylum Chordata; class Aves; order Eurypygiformes; family Eurypygidae; genus Eurypyga; species Eurypyga helias. The sequence continues at coordinate 31,043 of NW_010234904.1, forward strand.
CCCATTCCCATCTTGTAATTTAAACCCACACATTCTCCTTTGGGGTGAGGTTAATCAAAATATGCTTTGAGTTAAGGAGACCACAATGCTCTGCATCAGGGTAGAACATTATCTCTCAATTTAGACAGGCAGATGCTCTTGGCAGCACAGAGTATGTGCAGAACTTCTGTTTGTTTTTCTCTTCCTTCTTTGCTTCACTGTCACAGCTACTTAAAATTGCTTTTCCACCAGGCACATTTTCTCAGATGTTTCCTTTGCAGGAGGTTGCCTATCCGTCAGTCTCCTCAAGGTAACAGGGCTTTACGACTTACCAAGTCTAACTGAAGGACCACATTCAAGGAGGTTTTGAAAACAGGCCAAATAAATTCCCTGCTCTTTTGAAAACAGCTTTCTACATGCAGAAAATATTAAATGCCACCGGTATCTCATGCCTCTAACAGAAGAGAAGGACATAGGGATTCCCTTCGGCCAGACAGCAAGACCATGGGTCACTGGCTCTCCATCACCACCACTACTGCCCAGTGCCTGTGAGCTCTGCTCTGGATCATGGCCACTTATCTATTCATGGCTTCATTTCCCAGTTGTGCTAGATATTGTGAGAAGTACCCAAAGTTGGGCATGAATGAAGTACATTCAAAGGCAGGTGTATTTGGTTTGCATGGCAAGGCTTTGGTAGCAGGGGGGTGGGAGTAGAGGGGTGGCTTCTGTGAGAAGCTGCTGGAAGCCTCCTCTCTGATAGTGCTGATGCCAGTTGGCTCCAAGATGGACCCGCCGCTGGCCAAGGCAGAGCCCATCAGTGACCATGGTAGCACCTCTGGGATAAATTATTTGAGAAGGGGGAAAAAAATGGAGAAGAGAAATTTCAGCAGAGGGAGAGAGTGAGATGTGAGAGGAAC